>NC_030430.2:14517726-14582726 GCF_001660625.3 Ictalurus punctatus
ACCCAAAAATTAACCCATCCTCTTATGGGTGACACTGGATAGTCCGATTATAAATCATTAATGTAAACAATTATTATAGAAGGCAAAGTCAAATATTGTGTTGAAAGAATGTTCAGTATGAGCTTATTGTGAATAGGAATCCTGGGATGAGCGGCAGTTTGTGGACAGCAGTGTGTGGACATTAACGTACATAAAGTGTATAGCATATACAGTAGCATCAGTACTGCATAATGCAATTTGCATTCTGAATAAAGATATTTGTTGTTATCTGCACTGTATTGTCCTGAATAGTTGTGCACTTTATGTCTTATGTGCCTTACATGTCTAATGTGCCTTATGTGTCTTAAATGCCTTACGTGTCTGCAATGTTGGCACAGTTCCGGAATTTGCAAACTGAAAGAATTCACTAGAAGAATTGTACACTGTATATCCATCTGTATGTAACAAATAAAGAATTTGAACTTGAACAATGCCCCTGTGCACAAAGTGAGGTCCAGGAAGACACTGTGTGCCAAGGTTGAAGTGGAAGAACTAGGCAGCAAAAAGGCCTGAAAAAAGGCCTGACCTCAGCCCCACTGAACATATTTGGGATGAATTGAATTACTGATTGTGCCCCAGGCCTCAGTGCCTGACCTCACTAATGCTCTTGTAGCTGAATGAACACAAATCCCCACAGCTGCATTCCAATATCTAGTGGAAAGCCTTCCTAGATGAGTGGAGGTTATTATAACAGCAAAGGGGAACTAAATCTAGAATGGAATGCTTAAAAATCACATCAGAATGGATAGTGTCCACAAACCTTTGGCCATATAGTGTAAAACTGATTTGAATTGAACTGAATCATTGTTTATATGGAGGAATAAAAGTGGCCCAAGAATATATCCCTGGGGAACCGTAATGCGGCTGTAAAGTTAAAGTTCATTCTACAGCTGTCTTAACATCCTAGTATTAATATTTGGTTTCAGGGTTTATGTTTAATTTAGACAGCATTCAGTCATCAATCAATATCTATGACATTATTAAATAGACTACATAATAGATATAAATTCAAACTGAGTGAGCACAATACCCAACTGATGGCCTGCCTGTAGCGCTGATGCTGCACCAGGAGCTTCATTACCCTGGGCGGTTGTTAAAGCTCCCATAGCATAATAGCACTATGTTTCAGATTGACTATAGGATTCTCTAATTGATCCTCTTTGTTATCATAGTGCCAAAATATATTACCCATTAAATGTGTTTTAAGGACACTAAAACTATTTTAAAGCTTCTCCTAGGTCTTTGGGTTTTTTTTGTCACAGGTGTCTTTGGGTTCAATCTTTTTAGGGTGGTTAGTTTTAAATAAATTACCCACTGCCTGGAACAATTAAGAACCAAAAGGCTAATTACAATCTTGCCCCACTCCTATTTAATGGACATTTCAGGGACAGATTACGCTGCTTTGTCATCTCCACCACTTCATTTGTGCATGCAACTTCATCACTGCTGTAAATGAGCCCAGTTATTGTGGTGTTATCATCAGAATTGATGAGCTGTTTTTGGTGATCAGTCACAGGCAAACAGTAACGGCAGACTTGGGCAGCAGCCGTGACATGACAATGTGTCCAGGATCAGGTGAAATGAGGTCCTTTTTTTTATCACTTGCAAATTAATTGGGACACACAGTGTCATAGATGTGAAGCTCCACTCCATCGCAGCTGCTGTGCTTTGCCACTCTTCGTTTCTACATTTAGCTCAAAAACATATTTGAGTGAGATACAATGGATATAAAAAGTCTACACTTCCCTGTTACAAGGTTTTTGTAATAACAATAAAAAAATTAAACCAAGATGTATCATCTCAGAACTTTCTCTACCCTTAATGTGAAATTACAATTTATAAATGTTAAGTGAAAAACAATCAGAAACATTTAGGGGGGGAAAAATATCACAATAACCTGGTTGCATAAGTGTGCACACCGCTTTATAATTGCCGATGTGGCTGTGTTCTGAATGAACCAATCACATTCAAGGTCCTGTTCAAAAGTAATTATCATACAGCTGTCATCAATTATTCTGATTAACCCCAAATTAAGGTCTGCTGTTTCTGTGGGATATTTTTTTTAAATCTTGGATTCATTTGACTGCTGAAGCCATGGTCTGCAAAGAGCTGACAAAGCATGTACAAGGCCTTGCTGTTGAAAGGAATCAATCAAGAGCGGGATACAAAAAAAATGTCCAAAACATTAAATGGGCCATGGAACACTGTGAAGGCATCAAAAACAAGTGGAGAAAATGGAACACCACATTGACATCACCAAGAACAGGACTTCCTTCCAAAATTTATGAAAGGACAAGACAAAAACTTACCAGGGAGGCTGACAAGAGACCTATGGCAACATTAAAGGAGCTGCAGGAATATCTGACAAGTACTGATTCCTCTCTGCATGTTGCAACAATCAATCATATTCTTCACATGTCTGGGCTATGGTGTAGGGTGGCTAGATGGAAGCATCTCAAAAAAAGCTCAACTAAATAGAAGTGGCAGCTGATTTTTTTCAGTTGGAACTCAGGCTTTAATCTGTATGGAAGAATAATGAATAGCTCCAAATACCAGTCAATTTTGGCACAAAACCTTAGGCTTCTGTTAAAACACTTAAGATGAAGAGGAATTTCACCTTTCAGCATGACAAAAATCTGTGAGGTGACTTGAAGATTTAAAATCCTTTTGCAAGGAAGAATGACAAAATATTAGTAAGTCATGATGTGCCAAAATAATTCACTCTTACCCAAAAAGACTGCCATGATATAGGTTGCATAATAGATATATAGGTCACAATAATAGTAGAAAAGGTTCTGATATGATTTATCTTGATTTCATTTCTCCATCACAAAAACCTGCCATTTTAACAGGAGTGTGCAAACTTTTTATATCCATTATATCTGGTGAGCTGAACAGTATAAGGATTAATTTAAGGCTATTCTTCTTTAGAATACACAAACAGTTTTGGTTTTTAAAAAAACAGTGTTTTAATGAATATACAGTGGGGGAAATAAGCATTGGACGCATCAACATTTTTTTTCAGTAAATATATTTCCAATGAGGCTATTCAAACTCAAGAAATCAAACTCAAGAAATCCGGAAATATAAAGAATTCACAACATTAAAGTCCATAAATGAAGTTATGTGTAATAAAGAGGAATGAGACAGGAAAAAACTATTGAACACACTAACTGAAATTTATTTAATACTTAGCGGAGAGTCCTTTGTAATGACAACTACAAGATGCTTCCTGTATGAAGAAATTAATCGGCCGCAGTATTCAGGTGATTTTGGCCCATTCTTCTAAACATATTGTCTTTAAATCCTGCTCCATTGGATTCAAGTCAGGTGATTGACTGGGCCATTCTAAAGCCTTGATTTTTTTCTCTGACAGCAATTGAGAGTTTCCTTTGCTGTATGCTTTGGATTGTTGTCCTGCTGGAAGTCTACCCACGTCTCATCTTCATCATCCTGGTGGATGGCAGCAGATTCTTCTCAAGAATCTCCCGGTAAAGGGCTCCATTCATCGTTCCTTCAATTATATGAAGTCTGCCAGTACCATGCGATGAAAAACAGTCCCACACCATGATGCTTCCACCTCCAAACTTCACAGTTGGTATAGTGTTTTAAGAGTGAGATGTGCAGTACCATTTCTTCTCCAAATATGGTGTGTAGTATGACAGTCAAAAAGTTCAATTTTGCTCTCATCTGACCAGAATACACTCTCTCAGTATTTCATAGGCTTGTCCAAATGAGTTTTAGCAAACTTTAAAAGAGCTTCAACATGCCTTTTCTTTAGTAATGGAGTCTTGTGGGGTGAGCATGAGCAGTGGAGTGCATTGCCTATTGTTTTCTCTGTGACGATGGTACCTGCTGCCTCCAAGTGTTTCTGGAGCTCTTTCCGAGAGGTCCTTGGCTCTTGGGCTACTCTTCTGACTATTCTTCTGACTCGCTGGTCAGAAATCTTGTGAGGAGCTCCTGTGCATGGTCAGTTGATGACAGAGTGATGTTGCTTCCACTTGTGGATAATGGCCCCATTGGTGCTTACTGGAGGATTCAGACGTTTTGAAATACGTCTGTATCTGATTCCATCAATATGTTTTGCAACAATAAGGTTGTGAAGGTCTTGAGAGAGCTCTTTGCTTTTACCCATCATAAGATGTTTCTTTTGTGACACCTTGGTAACGAAAAGCCTTTTTATAGACCATCAATTTACTAACCCAGCTGATATTCATTTGGACACATAGGGACATAATTACTTACGGATTTCAACCGGTTCCTTGCCTTACTTTGCCTTGGAGAACTGCTTTTTCTTAGAGTGTCTCCGCTAAGTATTAAATAAATTTCAGTTAGTGTGTTCAATACTTTTTTCCTGTGTCATTCCACTTTATTACACATAAATTTATTTATGGACTTTAATGTTGTAAATTCTTTATATTTCCAGATTTCTTGAGTTAATACCTATGTCTGGTGAAAATTTCATGTGAATAGCCTCATAGGAAATATATTTACTGAAAAAAATGTTGACGAATCCAATACTTATTTCCCCCACTGTAAGTGCTGTTTATTTCACACACTTAATTGCTTTCTATCCTCTGGACCTGAAAGTAAAAGCTTATTTTCACACCTTCTTGTAGAAAACAAGAAAGAGAAAAAAAGGCTGATGGCTTGTTTGCCAAGTCCAGGTTTATTGTGACAACCATGCCAAGTCAGACTGCTTGCTTAATAGTTCAAATGTTTAAGGTATCTAACAACAACATACGTAGAAAATAAAATTTAGGCAGGTGAAAATGAACAGTTGTCAAAACGTTCTTTTCTTTTTGAGCACTACTGGTCCTACTAAATATGCTAACCAGGAATCCTAGTTACTGCTACATCTAAAAAAAAAAAAAAAAACAGCATGAGAAATACAATAAAGAAATATAATTGCAGATACAAAAAATGATCTATTTACTTAAGGGCAGTTATGAGGCTATATTTCACTTTCATTTATGGCACTTGAGTCTGGGATGACCATGACCCATTATAAACTCAGCAAAAAAAGAAGTGTCCTCTCAATTTCAACAGCTTTTATTTCCAGCAAATTTCTTGACATGTGTAAATATTTGTATTAACATAAAAAGATTCAACAGCTGAACACATTTCACAGACATTTGATGAACAGAAATGGAATAATGAGTCCCTGAACAAAGAGGGGGTCAATATTAAAAGTAACAGTCAGTATGTGGTACTACAGTGCATCTCTTCCTCATGGACTGCACCAGATTTGTCAGTTCTTGCTGTGAGATGTTACTCCACTCTTGCACCAAGGCATTTACAAGTTCTCGATCACATCTGGGTGGACACATGGTTACACGTGGTTTGCCACTGCGAGGACAATCGGCTGTCCTTCCTGTCTCCCTGTAGCACTGTCTTAGGCATCTTACATTACAGACATTGCAGTTTATTGCTCTGGACACATCTGCAGTCCTCATGCCTCCCTGCAGCAGGCCTATGGCATGTTCACGCAGGTGAGCAGGAACCCTAGGCATCTTTCTTCTGGTGTTATTCAGAGTCAGTAGAAAGGTCTCTTTAGTGTCCTAAGTTATTGTAACTGTGAGCGTAATTGCCTACCGCCTGTAAACTGTTCATGTCTTAAGGACTGTTCCACAGGTGCACGTGCAGTAATTGTTTATGGTTCACTGAACATGCATGAAAAACATCGTTTAAACCCTTTCCAATAAAGATCTGTAAAGCTTATTTGGATTTTACAAAATTATCTTTAAAATACAGACTCCTGAAAAAGGGATGTTTCTTTTTTTTTTTTGCTATAACAAGAGAATTATGAACATTTTCTCTGAACCTTAATTAAAGTGAGTATTTACTATTTAGATTCCACTTATATTTCCACTAAGATCGTAATAAATACCATAGGTTAATGCTGCTGTATTTTTGGTTTTGCTGTCATGTTTTGGAATTTGCTTGTGTTTTTGGTTTTACTGTAATGTTTTCTGATTTGCTGTTGCATTTTTTTGGTTTGTTAATGTGTTTAAGACTTAAAGCTCACAGCAAATCTGTCATGCTGAATGTCTACTAATAAAATGTTCTAAAATACCACTGAACACTTTGATGACAGGGATTGAAACACCATCCAGGTCTGCTACCCTGCAGATATTTGCTTTACATTACATCCTGCAATGTAATGCTCATAGAGGAAGGACACTGCTATGTTCAGTCCCCTTTCGGCATAGGACATAAGACAATTATTCAGCTTAGTGGATATACAAGCAATTAATTTGAGACTATTTTCCTGTGACAGCTGATGTGAACATGAAGAGAAATAACTTGCATACTGCATGCAGGTCACTATAAAGTAAGTCCTACTACTCCTACTACTGTCTAATTAGGCACCAGCAGTGTGTACTGTCTTGAGGGATTCACAGCTCATGTCCTCGGTAAGTATCCTTCCAAGTGCCACCTGCACTTTTGACAAGCAGGTTCCTCTTCATAAAATAATCCACCAGGCCATCAGAATATAAACAAACAACAACAGTACATAAACATGCACAATATGGCTCTGTCTATGAATTTATAAACCGTGGTTAGGTGAGTGCAAAAGAGACAGGGAAAGTGAAAAGGCAGAGTGGGGAGAGAAGTGAAAAGAACCTCAAGGAGAGTGAAGAAAAAAAATCAAAGGCAAGTAAACCATCTTCGCTCTCTCGCTCTCTCTCTGTCTCTCTCTCTCAAAGCTGGAACCCATATAGATGGATGTGTTCAGAGACTCTTCAATTCACACACTGCACCTGACCACACTGAGGCTCATATTAAATTCAGGTAGCTTCACTGAGGTGTGAGAGAAACATTTCGCTGATCCATCACTTGCTTAGCAGCACAAAATGTTCTACCTAAAGTTTCCAAGCTAGAACACACACACACACACACACTCTTGCTTGACATATTTACATATGTATCAGAGCTAAGCTAAGCAGTGTTGGCAAGACCATGTACGCAGACCTACTGGGCAACGATGGATACATCCGTCCGTCCATTCTCTGTACCGCTTATCCTATACAAGGTCGCAGGGGAGACTAGAGCATATCCGAGGGAACTCAGGCCACGAGGTGGGGGACACCCTGGGCAGGGTGCGAACCCATCACAGGGCACAGTCACACACATATTCACACATTACAGACAATTTAGAAATGCCAATCAACCTAAAATATATGTCTTTGGACTGGGGGAGGAAACCGATGTACCTGGAGGAAACGCCTGAAAGCAGGGAGAGAACACGTAAACTCCGTGCACATAGTGCAAAGGCAGGAACCAAACCCACACCCCTGGAGGTGCGGGGCAAATGTGCTAAGCACTAAGCCACCATGGATACATGTCAAGGTATTTTTCCACATAGTAAATGATTCACATAATTAAAATGGACATCCACAAACGAATGTCTTTGAACTGCCTGCGTTCGTTTGTGGATTTCGAAACACTTCTCAAACTGACTTGTTTTTTTCCCCCCACTAGGTCTGAATCAGGTAATCTTTTTGCTAATACCCACGTTTCTGTAGCGATGAATGTAGCCATTAAATGATAGGTGGATATGTTTATCTTTTATTTGTGAAACACAAAACTATCTCACATCTCACTAATTAAATTTTTTGATGGAAACTCATGTTATTTATTTTTGGAAATTATGCTACACAAATACCCCCCAGATAAATAAACCAAAACTATTGTTCCACCTGTTAGGACTGATTTGCGGAATTTCTTTGTATTTTTTACAACCCCAATTCCAAAAAACTTGGGACGCTGTGTAAAATGTAAATACAAACCGAATGCAATGATTTGCAAATCTCATAAACCCATATGTTATTCACAATAGAACATAGAAAACATATCAAATGTTTAAACTGAGGAAATATACCATTTAAAGAAAAAAAATAAGGTAATTTTGAATTTGATGGCCACAACAAGTCTCAAAAAAGTTGGGATGGGGCAACAAAAGGCTGCAAAAGTAAGTGTTACTAAAAAGAAACAGCTGGAGGTTAATTGGCAACAGGTCAGTAACATGATTGAGAATAAAAAGAGTATCTTATAGAGGGAGAGTCTTTCAGAAGTAAAGATGGGCAGAGGATCACCAATCTGCGAAAAACTGCGCCTACAATTTGTGGTGCAATTTTAGAATAATGTTCCTCAATGTAAAATTGTGAAGACTATGAATATCTCATCATTTACAGTACATAATATCATCAAAAGATTCAGAGAATCTGGAGAAATCTCATTGCATTCTGTTTTTATTTACATTTTACACATCGTCCCAACTTTTTTGGAATCGGGGCTGTATAAGAAAGAGAATATGGGTACTGTGCACAGGCCCACCGAATAGGCAATGCGCACACCTGCAAAATCGGAACAGTGAGTACGAACCTGCAGTGCTGTGTGTCAGGCAAGTGCTGATTAGTTGAGCAGGGAAGTGTAGCCAGTAGCACTGAGGTTGGGACCTGAGCCGGTGTAGTTTTTTCCCCCCAGCTAGACATGGTGGACTACTCCAGCACTTTATTTCTATTTCTACTTGCACATACTATTTTCGAGGGAAGTCAGTTCAGTCAGATTCGCCCAAATGTAAACAAATAAGTCATTTAAGCCTTATTAAGAGAGTCTTTCTTCCCTTTTAATAAACACAATAAATAGATTGATGGCTTTCTCTTGCAAAAGAAAATTCACACAACAAGGAGTGCTTAGAACAAACACAAATAACTCTTTTTACCTGCTGATCATGCCAATTAACACAAACAAGGAAGGACGCAGTTTTGCAAAAAGAGGAATTCAATTCTGGCAGCAATTTATTTCTCTTAATGTCGAGTTCATCTAGGTGAGCTTTAATACAATCATGAGCCTCGGAAGCACGATCCATCCGCACTTTCTTATTCCATAAATATACAATTAATTTGGCGGAATAATAATCATTAAGTAGAGATCATGTTGTGGTATCTTTATTTTCCGCTCAATCCACTAAACTATTTTGTTAGAAGAATAGGCAATGTACGACATTTTCAGGGTAATGTCACTACAAATTATCCTCAAGGCCAGTGAAAACAGCTCTTTATCACATCCACTCCTTTCACTTTCATAAGACTTTTTTGTAGAGCTTCAACAACTAATCGATAAAATCATTGATTATGAAAATCGTTGTCAACGAATCTCATTATCGATTAGTTGGTCTGTGCACAGTACATTTACTCATTACGTTATTTCTCCTCCGAGAACACGCATCGGGGAGTAAATACTAAAGTTGTGTACCAAATGACGTACTATACACTTACACTATTCCCTACTCTACCGTCTAGTGCAGTATTTCTCAACGTTTTTCATCACCTTTGACCTAACCACATCACCTTCAACCTGACCTCAATGCCCAACCTCAAGCACAAATGCATCACTCTCAACCAAACTACACCACCCTCACTTTTTTTTAAAGCAACTTTAATTGAAGAACACGTGAACCTTGTTGTGATGTCTGTACAAATTTGTGTTTGATATATGTTAAAATATACTGTAGTTACTAAATAATGTTAATATGAAATATAACACAGAAATGTGGTTGATTGAATGGAAGCTAGAATTTTTTTTTTTTGAACCACAGTATTTGAAATTTCTAAAGATTAACTTTAAGGTCTAAATAAAAATTAAATGAAAATTGTTCATTACAGAAAGCTAAGGAAAATAAGTCACTAAGATAACATAATAAACATAGCAATTTGGCAATGATTGGAGTGCATTCCACCTCTGCTTTTAGGGGACATTTAGAGCACAAACAGAGCAAAGCATACATTACAGGACACACACACACACACACACACACACACACACACACACACACACACACACACACACACACACACACACACACCCCCGTTTTCAGTGCGTGTATTAATACATCCATGCTTAATTCTCTGTCTAAACTGGCATCAGTTTTCAAAAGACATTCACTGGGTCCTTTTAGTTTTTGAAACATGATTAGCACATTGGGGGACATCTGGTCCACGATGAGAGCAAAACAAATATATATACACATAAACACAAAAAAAAAAAAAAAGAAGAAATTTCATGGTTAAGTGATCTTACATTGTTGCTTGCTTCACTTGACATTAGTAATAAACACACTGTGAGTCAGAGAGTCAACTGGAGGAAAGCCATACAGTTCCTGTTATAAAGTGAAGCATGTGTGGCTCAGCGGCACTGAAGGTTTTGTCAAGGTGACCGTGATCTGACTGAGAGCTCAATCCCCCTGTGTGCTGGGGTGGAGTCTGATGGTGTTGTCAACAGCTCTGTCAACAGTAGCTAATGAGACTGCAGACTGATCTTATACTCACGCACAGATTTACACATGCAGAACTGGAGCACTGCAGATACCCCATAATTCTTTATCCCACTCCAAGTCCACCATCGCAGTGTTTCCTCTCCTGGGACAAAACTGAAATCGGTGTGTACCTGCTGGCAAATTGCTGATCTCTCTCAACCCTCGCAACAATTTTGTGATAGTGTAGAGGGAGCACAAAACACATGACTGATCAAATTCACAATCAAACTTATTTCCACTAGATGGAAGGATGAACATTGGGGCAATGAGCATAGTATCTTTATCTGTCTAAAGGCAATTCACGGTAAAATATATCATATAACATTTCTTTTATTGCGCATGAGAGGCACAAGCGTTTTAATCCGCACTGGCTGTGTCAGAGACGTGTTAAACTTCAGCCCTTTCATCACCCCTATTTTCTATATGTGTACAAGTGAGCATAAGCTCGAAAGTAATCACAAGCTCTAATATTTAAAATTACGATCTACAAAGATGTCATGAATGTGCAACCTATAGATTTATAGAAAAGTGTTTGTATGGTACTGGTAGCCAGAAAAAGAATATGTTGTTTATTTACCGTTCTCATGGTCTCATGCCACCTTTTATTGTGCAGTAATTACCATTGCCCCAGCTGTGTTTTGATTGACGTGTCTGCACGTTTGTGTCTTATGTTTTTATTTTAAATATATTATTCACTGCTATATTTGTGCACCTGTTTTTATTGCTCCCTTTATTCCAGTATTTTTTACTATTACTCTTTTTGATGTTGTACATATCTTTATTTAAGATTCAGTGTGTTTTGGTAGATCTGCAATTCTGCTTTTGTTATGCTACTGTAACATAATTTCCCTCATGGGAACAATGTCTGTCTGTCTGTCTGTCTGTCTATCTATCTATCTATAAAAGTAAGGCTTGCTGTTGTGCAGTGTGAACGGAATGTATGGTTATGATATACTCAGCCACAACACTTACATTGGTCCAGTGTGAATTCAGAGATTGTATCTGTCCATTACTCTTTGAATAAATATAAGCTGACAGCAGCCTTTCACGGAAACTTCCACAAACAGCAAAGCACACTGACTATTACTGTTAACCCGGAGGGAAAATCCTACCAAGTCTTTTTCATATCTATAGGAGGTGAAGTCCAAATGTAATATCACATACCAAATAATCTGCACTCCGGCCCTGATTTACAGCGATTTGAGTGTGTAACATGTGCAAAATTAATAGCACCTGTAAAGCTGATTGATTAACTAAGTAGGGCCTGTGGGGTATTGTGTCTTTCAAATGAGGAAAATAGCATGTCTTGTTCATTATACACATTTGCCTTAATGAATGTTTGGGGTGTTTCTACCTAAAAGTGCTAAATACATTAAGTGCTAAATTGCAACAGCAATGTGATTTACTAAACTTGAAAGTAACTTTAGAATGGACAGAATTTTGTGTGCAAATTAATATGTCTGGAGACCAATTTGTGGAAATCTGTTTCTGCCAGATAAAGACATTGGCTATGTCCAAATATCCCTACTACCTTACTATACAGTAGGCAAAAAAGCAGTACACCAAAGGAGTAGTATGTCTGAATTTTCAGTATTCATAAAACAGTAGGCGAGAAAAACCCAGATAGCTTGCTGCTTTCACCAAGATTCTGCAGTACGAAAGCAATAGACATTGTGGTATCCACATAAGGCGATGTGACTGCTGCAGAAGAGATGTTAGAATTAAAAATGGAGGAAGGCAGCACGTCGGCTCTTTTTAAGTTGTAGGTTACATGACAGTGCCAACATGGTGAATGTAATATGTCCTTATTGTATTCATACTACATACATATACAGATCAGTATCAATGGCCGAGCAGTCGGTACAGAATCTGGCACTGTACGCAATTTCAGATGCAATCACTCACTAGGTTTTAGTACAGTGAAGGATGCATTTGATTATGTCTCAAAATGTTTCTTAAAATAATGACCCGGCTTGGGGAGTAACGGAATACATGTAACGACGTTACGTAATCAGGATTAAAAAAAAACTGGTAACTGTAATCCGTTACAGTTACATAAAAAAACACAGTAATCAGATTGCAGGTATATTTTGTAAAAAGAAAAAAAAAGGGAATACTATAAGGATTACATTTTTTTCACTTAAAAGCAAAGAAATGAATCTTTCGACATAACACTATAGAGACAGCTGCTTGACTATAGTTCTGGATCTCTCTTGCAAGTCGTGGCTCCTGGTGAATGTGCAAATAAATTATGCACAAAGTTAATTTGGTAGAAATGAACACAAACTGTTCTCTGAAATGCTTTTGTTAGGGTGACCATACGTCCTCGTTTTCCCGGACCCTAAAAAAAGCGTCCAAATTTGAGAAAATGTCTGGGACTCGGCTTTAGTTTCATTATGATATGCTTATGGTGTAATACTGCAACATGTGTGCACATATGTGCATTCCTTTAACCCCTCTCTGTAATTCTCGCCTTCTTGCACACTGATTGGTCTATTATTAAAGCCTTGTAGGAACTATTGGCCAAATTCCTGCCTCTCAACCATTAGCCTACTCTCAGTAAACGTGCGAAGATGAAGAGCTGTTGTGTACGCGTCCACATAGCAGCAAATCACAGCTGTCCTTAGTCGAAACAATGCCCATGGCCATATAAGGTCATTTTCAATTTCATGTTATCACATTGCTTCGTATTACATGGCCATTCAAATGTGTAAATGATGCTAGACGATACACTCGTAGCTCAGTGGTTAAGAAGGTGGACTACTGATTAGAAGGTCATGAGTTCAAAACCCAGCACTGCCATGCTGCTGCTGGGTCATTGAGTAAAGCCCTCAACCCTCAAATGCTCAGTTATATAAATGAGATAAAGTCACTCTGGATAAGGGTGTATGTCATAAAAGATGTAAATGTTATTTTATTCCATGGACATTCAAAAGAATGTAGGAAAAATATAAAACATGGGCATAGTGAAACTAATTTTATTATATATATATATATATATATATATATATATATATATATATATATATATATATATATATATACTACATATATTTATGTCATGCTAATAGAGTCTTTTTCAGTGTATTAATAAAGTCTGCATTCCATAGTAACACTGTTTTAACACTATTATAATTAGCCTTAACTAAAGATGTGTGTTCACTTTAAATGTGCAGTTATTATTTTAGTTTGCACCTGTCTGTGACACTTCCTCCTGCATGAAAGCAAAACACTCCTGCTTGTGCAAGTTTTTTGTTATGTCCTGTGGGATCCCAGTCCTGATGCACAACTCTAGTCTCAACCAGATGCCTTGTGAATACCTTTCTAGCAATCTTTCTGGAAAAAAAAAAAGAATAGTACATCTCCTAGTTGTCTCTACTATGAATCCATTTGTATCCGTTTAGAACACATTATCTGTTCATTCTGAATAATGTACTCATATTCAGTTATATCCTTAGTGCTAAGCAACAGTCAGCAATTGTATCCCTACAGAGTTTACTGGTAGATTTACTTTATCAACTGGCCACTCAGTGTATCTTCAGTACAGACAAGTCAACACAAGCGCAGTGGTGGCTCAGTGCTTAAGGATTTGTGCAAATCCCAGCACCACCACTGTCACTGTTGTGTCCTTGAGCAATATCCTTCAAGGTCATCTGCTCAGTTGTTTCCGGTCTCAACTGCAAGTCATTGTGGATAAAAAGCATCAGCCGAGTGAACAAATGTAAACAGAGAACATGTGTCCCTGTGAATGCAAAATGATGCACACAGAAAGATTTGAACATGTATACCTCACACATGTATAACTCTACACTGCATGTACAGCTGCGGTCGGAAGTTTACATACACTCATCATGAACAAGAAGGTCGAGGCAATACTGGGCTTTCAAAAATTTCTTTGAACTATTCTTTTTCTGGGGAAGAATGATTGTACAACATACATCTTTAATAAAAATAAATAAATAAATAAATAAATAAAAACAAGAATTTGGTTCACATGTTTAAATTTATTTGGGATTTTCTGTAGTCAACACAAGGTCAAAATTATACATACAAGGTCAAAAATATTCATACAGCACACCTAATATTTAGTTGAACGTCCCTTAGCGAGTTTCAGCTCAAGCAAACGTTTTCAGTAGCCATCAACCAGCTTCTGGAAGAATTCTGGTTGGATATTTGACCACTCTTCTTGGAAGAATTGGTATAGTTAAATGACATTTGTTGGTTTCCTGGCCCTGACTCGACTTTCCACAAATTTTCAACAGGGTTGAGATTTGGGAAGGCCATTCCAAAAGCTTAATGTCTGCCTGCTTTATCCATTCCACAACAAGTTTTGATGTGTGTTTGGGATCATTGACCTGTTAGAACACCCAACTGTGTCCAAGTTTTAACCGTCTGGCTGATGGTTTGAGATTATGCTGAATACTTCTAAGGTAGTCCTCCTTCTTCATTATTCCATCCACTTTGTGCAATGCACCAGTTCCACTGGGAGCAAAACAGCCCTGGAGCATAATGCTACCATCACCATGCTTAACAGTTGGTACAGTGTTCTTTACTCCTCCAGACATACCTCTGGTCATTGTGGCCAAACAACTCAATCTTTGTCTCATCTGACCATAAAACTTTCCTCCAGAAGGATTTTTCTTTGTTCATATAGGCTTGAAGGTATCAATTTTGGAGCAGGGCTTCTTTCTTGGATGGCAGCCTTTCAGTCCATGGCGATGTAAAACTTGCTTGACTGTAGACAGTGACACTGATGCTCCAGCAGCTTCCAGATAATTTTTTTAATCAGTTCTCCATGTGTTAATATCTCTACTGTTCTCAATGACATAGTTTGATTTTTTTTTAGTCTTGTCCCAGAAGTCAATAAGAACAATAAGTTTTATTTCATGCACCACATGGATTGTCCCACACTTTCATACCTGTTAAAAGGATGAATAATGAAGAAGGAAACTTCTCATTGTGAAAGAAAGAAGCAAAACCATTCAAGTATAATCTTCTATAATTACTGATATAAGATAAGAGTACTTGTGCTAGTTATGTTGATTCACATTACAGGCAGTTCTAAAGTAAAAAAAAAAAGGGGGGGGGGGGGGTTTCAATGCAAGCCGGACAGGGAAACAGCCCCTAATTCCAGACACCTGCCTCTACTTCTTTTATATCAGAAATGATATTAGTTCATGCTTTTATGCTTTTGCTACTCACTACTTTGCACTGGCAAATTAAAGCAGTGACTTCCCATTACTTTCCAGTAGTCTGTAACTTTCCAGAAAAATAAGAGAAATATGACGGATGCTCCTTTTGAAATGTTCTTTAAGACTTATGGTCACTATTAATTATTTTCCGTATCATTACTGTTTTTTTTTTTATGTGGACACATTTTGAGGCTCACAAAGGGTCTCATCTAGAGCATGAGAGATTTAAATTCTGAAGCGGCCCTTTTAAATTAATTCAGCTATTATTCTCACAGTGGGCACAGTTTACACATGGATGAAGCAAATAACAGCTGAAAGTCTGAGAAAGCCAGTCACAGATCACTAAAGGAGACAGGGGGTTTATGGAAAACCACACATGCCTCAGAGCACTGCCACCAGTGCATGGTATAGAAAGCCAGTCCGCTCAGTGTGTCCCATATATATATATATATATATATATATATATATATATATATATATATATATATATATATATATATATATATATATAGGAAGAAGAAGAAGAAAATGCAGATCATCTCCAAATGTTGTGTGAGCCAGTGTTGATTTCAGATGAATGAGAACAACATGATTAAATATAAGAGAGAGGAGGGACAGGAGATGTGCATGGAGAAGAAAGGGGATTTTCAGGACAGTTGGTGAGTTTGAGAAAGCAAGGCACAACAGAGCAGAGGCAGGGAGGGAGGAAATATTTCGACCCCATCAGTATGTGCTCCCTCCAAGCCAGTCAGACTTGACAGTCACATTCAGAGGAAGGATGAAGCACAAGTGGAAATGATCTAGGGCATGAATCATATTCAGCCTGAGCTAAGGGCCTTAAGAACAGTTGCCTGCTAAGAAATATTGTGCAGGCTTTGTTTGGGCAGCATGATGCATCTTGTGCTTACAGTATACCGTCTAACTACAACTCCTCCTCCTGCTCAGAGCAGGTCAAACACAGTTAAAGTAAAAGGAAGAAAGTAAAGGAAAGACAGGACTATAAAAGCCTCAATCTCACAGTATCAGAATTAAAGAAGCAAACATCTTAAAAGAAACTATCAGCAATAAAACGCCTACACAGGTTTTCAGTCATCCGTGTTATTTTGAAATAATAACACCAGCAGAAGTATTTTAAGGCGGCTGACCATGCGGTATAATCCTGAAGACATTTCACTAGTTCTATTCAAATTGAACCAATGGAAAACTGATTTTTTTTTAAACATTAACACGTCAATGTACACTCATCAGCCACTTTATTAGGAACACCTACAGGTCAAGATCTAAAGTTAATGTTCACATCAAAAATATGACCTCAGTGACTTGGTGGCAGATAAGCTGGTTTTTAAGTATTTTAGTAACGGCTGATCTTCTGGAATTTTCATGCACAATAGTCTGCAGAGTTTACCCAGTAAAAATAAATGCCTTGTTGATGACATTGGTCAGAGGAGAATGGCCAGACGGGTTCCTGCTGACAGGAAGGCTCAAATAACCACTCTTTACAAACATGGTGAGCAGAAAGGCATCTCAAATGCACAACATGCCACACCTGGAGATGGATGGGTTACAGTAGAAGACCACATCAGTTTCCACTCCTGTCAGCCAAGAACAGAAATCTGACTTCAGTGGACCCATTTTCACCAAACCTGGACAGGTGAAGATTGGAGAAACATCACCTGGTATGTCCAGTTAAGCTGAGCTTGTTGCCATTATTGTACAGTATATAAAACCATTTCAGAGTTATTATCACCCTTCAAATGGCAAAATGTATTCTACATAGTGTCTTCAAACTTTTTTAGCCATAATTGGCTAGCCTAGCTCTGATCATGCCAAGGAAAGGGTAATTTGTAGGATTTCATACAACTAATAAAATGCTATGATTGCTATCTCTTCCCAAACCTATATCTTATTGACCTTTTATGCGAATTGTGTATTTTACACTCTCCTGTATATGAGACTGTATTACAAAACCATGTTGGATGTGGACATGCATCTTCTACCTTATGCTGTCTTTCACAGCAGTGTACAGTAATTAGGAGCGCTTTACTACCTCACTGAGGTTATGAAGGGGCCGCTGGATGGGCTTCCTCATATGTGAAACAAGCTGAACAATTTACCACTTAACGTTTTAGAGAAGTGCTTCAAACAAAGACAATTACACAGTAAGGGCTTCGGCCCACGTACATTCGTAATTGAGACATGAGAGCTAGCCAAAAGGGCTAACTCAATTTTCTCTTGTATGTACAGGCAGACTGAAACACATACTTTTTTGTATTCAATTAGCTGAGGTATTATTCAAAATTCTCTTGAACATAAAGGAGGTCTCGGATTGTTGGGCCAGCTAAGCCTACAGTAACCTCTGTAGACTGTAAAGTATACTGGTTCACCCAACATCCTGAAAAACACACCGCAAAACAGTGTAATTGTCCTTTCATCCTCTAGTAGCTGGAGAAGATGCTGTCTTGTCTCAGTTACATCACTCAGCACTACTTCATTATCCTGCAACTTCATTATTTGTTGTTAAAATGCATAAGTTAAAGAATGCAGGATAATGATCCAGAATCATGTTGAAGGGATGCCATGATAAGAGAGATTTTATGCTATTATATAACAATACAAATAAAGGACAACAGTTTATATGAAACTATATGGGAAAAGTCTGATTTTATATATACAAGCAAGGCAGTGGTCGTCCTGGAGGTGTGTTTGTGGTCGTTATCATGCTGGAATATTGTATACTGATCATGCTCTGCTTCAGTATGTCACAGTACATGTTGGCATTCATGGTTCCCTCAATGAACTGTAGCTCCCCAGTGCCAGCAGCACTCATGCAGCCCCAGACCATGACACTCCCACCACCATGCTTGACTGTAGGCAAGACACACTTGTCTTTGTACTCCTCACCTGGTTGCCGCCATACACACTTGACACCATCTGAACCAAATAAGTTTATCTTGTTCTCATCAGACCACAGGACATGGTTCCAGTAATCCATGTCCTTAGTCTGCTTGTCTTCAGCAAACTGTTTGGGGTCTTTCTTGTGCATCATCTTTAGAAGAGGCTTCCTTCTGGGACGACAGCCATGCAGACCAATTTGATGCAGTGTGTGGAGTATGGTCTGAGCAGTGACAGGCTGACCCCCCACCCCTTCAACCTCTGCAGCAATGCTGGCAGCACTCATATGTCTATTTCCCAAAGACATCCTCTGGATATGATGCACGTGCACTCAACTTCTTTGGTCGACCATGGCGAGGCCTGTTCTGAGTGGAACCTGTCCTATTAAACTGCTGTATGGTCTTGGCCACCGTGCTGCAGCTCAGTGTCAGGGTCTTGGCAATCTTCTTATAGCCTAGGCCATCTTTATGTACAGCAACATTTTTTTTTTTCAGATCCTCAGAGAGTTCTTTGCCATGAGGTGCCATGTTGAACTTCCAGTGACCAGTATGAGGGACTGTGAGAGCGATGACACCAAATTTAACACACCTGCTCCCCATTCACACCTGAGACCTTGTAACACTAACAAGTCACATGACACCGGGGAGGGAAAATGGCTAATTGGGCCCAATTTGGACATTTTCACTTAGGGGTGTACTCACTTTTGTTGCCAGTGGTTTAGACATTAATGGCTGTGTGTTGAGTTATTTTGAGGGGACAGCAAATTTACACTGTTATAAAAAGATATAATCAAATATTTACAAAAATGTGAGGGGTGTACTCACTTTTGTGAGATACTATATATCTACATATATATATATATATATACACACATATATATGTATGTATGTATATGTATGTATATGTATGCAAAACAAGAAAATCCAAACCCTACAGCACACTGAGAAATGAATGCATGTAATGCATTTAATGTTAAGAGTGGAATAGAGTTGCTACCCTGCTGCCATTTTAAGGAACCTTCAGAACGCATCAGCCTGCATCTTTACCAGGAGACGAAGCATGCTACCAGTCTTATTCAAGCTAAACTGGCTGCCTATCAAGTTACAATTTGATGACGAAGTCCTGCACTGAATGCATTTGTAGCACTGAATGGTTTAGTGGCAGTGTATCTTGTTGATCTCCACAAACAGTATAGTCCATCCCAGGTACTTTGCTCAGCTCAGGCAGACCTACTGTTAGTCCCAAAAAAGATGTTTTTTTCTGGTGGAATATTAAAATATAATAGTGTATCGGAGAACATTAGGAATGTTATTTCCATTACTGTTTTTAAATCCAAATGAAATATTTGTATTAATTGACATAGTTTTAATCCTGGTACTTTTGTATGTAAATCCCTTCAAGTAGAGCATTTCTAAATTAATAGTCTAATTTAGTTTTAATGGCAATTATTCTTGTAAATGTCTGTATCTGAGTGACAAAGTGATGACCAAGTGGACAAAGAAATATTAAAAATGGCTAAATTGACAGTTTTGCATTTATATAGAATCACAGTAGTGTCCGAGTTTAAACCCCACATGAATGTCAGTTTCTTTAATCACCATGTTTTAGCATGCGCATTCAAAAGCTTTAAATGTATGCCTGAGAAAGCCTTAGAGACAGGCTGTATAGTTTTGTTAGTGTTTTAGTTTCTGCATTCTCTCCTGCACAATAAGGCCTGAATCACACTGGGCCAATTTAACTCTCATTACAAAGATTAGTGTTCAAGCAGCCCAGAGCAAGAGAAAAAAAACATCAAATTAATACGTCTTAATTCAAGCACAGCTCTTTTATAGCTCTGCTTAGTTGCATTACTAAGATGGCTCTACATGCAACTGGAGTCGGACTGAGTAACACGTCTTATTAAGCCAAAAGATATTCCGTTCATTTGTATTCATTTGTGTTCATTTGTAAATGAGTTTTTCAGATGTGGTGACCAACACGAATATTGAACATCTACAAATTTTGCAATCGCAGAAATTTGCACAAAACCAAGCAAACTCCACAGTACTCAGAGGAGCATGCAATTTTTCAAAATTACCACAGAATTTCCACAGATTTGGACCAAGATGTGTAATATGACGTCATCACAACACACATTCAGCCTAAGCCGTTTTTGATTCATGCCCGTCAAACATGAAAGGTCTCATTTACCAACAAACATCACTGCGAAAGACCGTGCAAAACAATTTCATGCAATTTCAGTTTCACCAATTCAAGTAGTCTTCTGGAAAAAAAAAAGCACAAAAACTTGAAAAGCACGAAAAAAAGCCGCAGCAAAATCAAGCAATTTTGGCCGCACCAATCACAAAAAATACTGTCCGGACTGAACATTGTTAACTTCTTTTAGTGTTTTTCAGTAAATATTGTTCTGAATTTATATATATTATATATAATAGTTATATAAATTTGTATTGTGGTCTCTGGCATGTTTTGCTCCTATGAGTCCTTTTCAATAAGGGAAAGTTCTCTCCTGTTCTGAAAGCATCATTGTGTCTAACACTCTAGTAAAACTCAGCAGAGGAGGATATCCTCAGCACCTCTCTTATCTCTCACGACACCATCTTGCCTTGCCTCTTTCTTTGTTTGAAGTGCCTTTCCGTGTGGTGAAGAACGAACACTTGTATTTCATACTGCATGACAGGAAATATGGGTTTATTATTGATGGTGAGCCAGTAGTGAGCTTTTACACTCTAATGTATTTGTTCTTTTCTTTTCCCTTTTACCAAAGCAAGAAAATAACAGGCAGGAAAGCATGACAACACTGTACACATCTGTACAAATCCAAACCAAAAATGGACTGCAAATGCCTTTTGCATAAAGTGAAGTATTAACAGACTCAATTAACATGCAAATATAAGAAGCGATAAATGGTTGTCCTGTATCAGATTCACATTGTATCACTGTATGGTTTCTATTTATGTGAAAACAACTCAATTTCCACTAAGATTTCTTTCTCCCCAAAAGCGGTGATTACTTCTATTAGTGGTATGGCAAGCTTACTGATTGATTACCACCCTGTTTGCTGATAGCGCTTAAGCATGCAAAACAATTACCTTGCTTTGCTAGAGGTTTTGCTGCAGGGAGAGAGGGGTGGAGTCACCTCTGAAAACAGCTACTCCACACTGGCATGTTTATTAATGCACTGCGATTCTATAGGAAGGTAGCGGCTGAGAGTAAGGCAGTGTGGGAGGGCTGAGTGCAGTCTAATCATTTAAGCTGTTGGCAACCAAAATCCATTTTCACCAACCGCGACCTGTACGGTTTTCAATTATTCTTGCTGTTTAAACAATTACACATGAACACATTCGTGTTACGCATGCTGCATTATTCATCAAATCCAGTGGGGAAAGAAGTTTGGCTGCACAAATGCAACACTAAATTTTACACCCACAGATGTGGGAAGGAACTGAAAAGTCGGAAAGAATGAGCAGGCGTAAGGGTCACCACTGGTGTATGCTGGTATATTTTAGTGTCTGTATGTAGGTTTTTTTTTCCTTGAGAAGTAATTAAAGATTCCTATTTATGGGTATGATGCACAGTTCATGAGATTTCTCATATTTACTCAAAGGGATATATGCATTAACATTTATATACGTTAAGTTTGTCAATAGAAAAACAAAAGAACATACAGGTTTAAAACTAAGGCTAGACAATAAGGATGAAAAGATACAGTGGGGGTGGGAGGGCGGGGGCGTGCTCTCTGAGAGAGAGAAATGCTATACTCTTTCTATAAACTTTCTCTCACCTGTCAATTAAAGCAAAACTAGCCAATCAAGGGGGTCTGTGAGCTCATGTATCCGGAAGAGGGCAGATAAACCTTTAAGTGTTTTATGCTGTTGAGGTTGGTTGCACATGTGTCAGAGGAAGCTCATGTCTGCCCCACCCTTCCCGGTTGGTAGCTGTTGTGTGATGGGAAGTGGGTGCGAGTTGGCAAGATCAAAATTTTGACTACATGTGCAGCAAAATAATGAAACATTAATATTTTTTGCTGTTTTTCAAGTTTATTCAATAAATATGTAACTATAACAGAAGCATATCTCTCCTTAAATCAAACAATAATTACTAGAGTATAAGGCCCTAAACACAACTTGAACTGGATGAATGATATACGGCAAATTAGACTGCATGGCTAAAAAATATTGAATAGGTTTATTGTAAGCATGAACAACCAACATGCCTGCCAAAACACAGATTACTTCTTACTCCTGCACACTAGGTAAGTTAGAACAGAACGGCACTGAATATACTGTGTACTGCAGTACATGCCACATGAGAATCAACCACAGAAAAGAACAGATCCAGAGGCAAAAGAACAAAAGTTTGTCATTCCAAATTTACTCCAGTAAGAACAATCTCAATAAACTTACAAAACTCAATAACGCACATTATCTTTGCCACAACCTGAACCACACTGTGGTTCTCTCACACTTTACAACCACTTAGGGTTTAACTATGGTAATTTTTTAAATGTTGTTTATAACAAAAATAAACTGTTCTCTTGAATAGTTCACTCTTGGTCATATATTAGCCTGCACCTGCCTGACCTGAAGAAGTATATTTAAAAATGAGCTGCAGGTAAAAGTCAAGGCATGAATCTGCGTCTCTGTGGTCCTACCCTAATGGCATCACCTTACCACACACGCCTTCAGCATGAAAGAGTTCACTCTGGGGTTGTGTGTGTGTGTGTGTGTGTGTGTGTGTGTGTGTGTGTGTGTGTGCAAGAAAGTTTAAGCAAACCTGTTATTTCCAACTTTAAACAGTTTTCTTATCGTTGCACTTCATAATATGCTTAGCAATGTGGAAACTCATATTGGGATAATGAGACGTTTCAATGGTTTGCTTCCATTCAATCAAAAGGATACCATTTATGATTTTCATATGTTTCATGTACCTTCACGCTGAATCTAGCTCAGAAAGGCTGACTGACAGAATATTTGTATTCTTCCTGAAACTCAAGAATCCATTGCTATTCTGGATAGGACCCAGTCCTGGTAGAACCTGGCTGCTGCTGCTCCACTACTTGATTCAAAGTGCAGTCACTGTAATCCATAAATCATAGGCGCACCGTTTCTTCACCCAGAAATCATATGATGCATTTCCATTTGGAGAGAGCTAGAGGATTTTAAAGCGAGACGATGCATGCACTTACTGAACACACTGCTCTGGCTGCATACCTCCTAATTATGGAGTTGTCAACATTTGTTTCTCCAAACTAACACATTTATAACTCTACTAAAAACAATTAAAAAAAAAAAAAAAAGACTGCTTGGCTATGCATCACTACTGATCTTTATTTTGTCATCTTGACTATGGGTCCCCAAATCATCCGAAACAGAAAAACTCACTAGATAACTGAAGTGGGTCTGTTATGACACAGTGCTCCAACTGAGCCTATTCCATAAACATGTGAGAAATAAAATGATAGGATGATTGATAACGAAATGAAATACTTCAGAGTTTCACGTGTTGCTGCGAGGCTTGTGTGAGGATCTCTAAAACACAAAATGTCATTCAAAGATAAACTATATAAAACTAGATATTACATACAGAGTGCCCCAAAAGTCTCCATACAGTACATAGGCAAAAATTAACACTTTTTGGTGTTTTTAATACTTTCATAGTTTATATTAGATACTGTATATTTTTTTTCAGATAGCCTTTATGAATGCCTTTGACAAAAAAAGAAGATATTGAAATCATTCTTATGGTTGGATAGGGAAGCTGTCACAAGGTTGTGATGGACTTTAACAGGAAACAAGGCAAGAACATCACACACAACATTGTTGCCAAACATTAATGAGTCTTTATTGATCACATACACATTACAGCACAATGAAATTCATTTATTTGCAAACCCCAGCATGTCATGAAGTTGGGGTCAGAGGGCAGGGACAGCCATGATACAGCACCCCTGGAGCAGAGAGAGTTAAGGACCTTGATCAAGGGCCCAACAGTGGCAACTTGGCAGTGGTGGGGCTTGAACCCACGACCGTCCGATCAGTAACCCAGAGCCTTAACCGCCAAGCCACCACTGCCCCAAAATTAAAAAGACTCATAGTGTTGCAGCCCAACCGAGAAGTGGACATCCATGGACATCCACTGACGGACGCACAAGCGACGTACTGCTGGCAAACATAGTCCCCTATGTATGGAGACTTTTCAGACATACTGTAGATTGTGGGTGGTGCAGTAGGAAGTGTTGTCACCTCACAGCTCCAGGGTCTCTGGTTCGATCCTAAGCTCAGGTTATTGTCTGTGTGGTTATTCATAGTCTCCCCATATCTGCTTGGGTTATATCTAGGTAGCCAGTAGGTGAATTGGCCACTCTACTGTAACCCCTACTGTATGTGTGAATGAGTGGGTAAATGTGTAGTGTCCCATTTGGGGTTCTGACACTGAACAGGATAAAGCAGTTACTAAAGATGAACAAATGAAGGACCAGATGGTAACTATGACAACATTACAGTGTTATAAAACTGTGTTATATTCGCAATATTCAAGGAAGCAATGTATATACAATAATATAGAATAATTAAATTTCAAGGCTAGTGATGAGGGAAGGTGTGCACACATACTGTATAGCACTTTATTGTATTTACTGACATTACACCTGTAAGTCAATTAAATTTCTTTTTGCCTTTGAGACACAGTACTAATTAACTTAAAAATATTTTAAAATTCCTGAAATAAATAAATAGGTTATTGGGCAGTAAACAATACACTATACTAAAACAAATACACTGCTGTGAAAAAGTATTTTTCTGTTTCTGTGTATATCTCATACTAAATAGTTTTAGATTTTCAAACGAAATTCAAAATAAAACAAAGGCTACCTGACTAAACACACAATACAGTTTTTATTTATTTATTTTTTTATGAGTAAAAAAAAAAGTTATCCAACAGCCATCACCCATATGAAAAACAAAATTGCCCCCTTAAACTTAAAATCTGGCTGTGCCACCTACTCTACTCCTACACTTTGGATCATTGTCTTGCTGCATAATCCAGTTGCACTTGAGTTTCAATTTACGGACTGAAGACTGGATATTCTCCTTCAGGATTTTCTGGTAGAGAGCAGAATTCATGTTTCCCTCAATTATTGCAAGTTGCCCAGGCCCTGAAGCAGCAAAGCATCCCCACACGATCACACTTCCACCACCATGCTTGACCGTAGGTATTATTATCTTTTTGTGGAATTCTGTGTTTGGTTTACTCCAGATGTAACGGGACCCCTGTCTTCCAAACAGTTCCACTCACTAGACCACAGAACAAAAACGATTGAGGATCATCAAGGTGTGTTTTGGCAAAATTCAGATGAGCCTTAATGATCTTCTGGGTTAGCAGTGGTATTCACCTCATCACTGTTCCATGGATGCCATTTTTGTTCAGTGTCTTTCTGATAGTGGAGTCATGAACAGTGACCTTTATTGATGAAAGAGAGGCCTGTAGATCCTTCGCTGTTGTCCTTGACTCTTTTTTGACTTGCTGGATGAGCAGTTGCTGTGCTCTTGGAGGAATTTTGGAAAGTCTGCCACTTCTGGGAAGGTTCACTACTGTGCAGAGTTTTCCATTTGGAGATAATGGCTCTCACTGTGGATCTTTAGAATCCCACAGCCTTTGAAATAGCTTTGTAACCCTTCCCAGACTGATGTATTTCACCTTCTTCCTCATCATTTCTGAAATTTCTTTCAATTTTTGGCATAGTGTGTTACTGGGTAAACCCTTTTAACCAACTTCATGCTGTTGAAAAAGTTCTATTTAAGTGTTGATTTGATTGAACAGGGTTTGCAGTAATCAGGCCTGGTTGTGTCTAGTCCAGCTGAACCCTATTATGAATGCAGTTTCATAAATTTGTGGAATTAGTAACTACAGGGGCAAACACATCTTTACACAGGCCCAGTTGGTATTGGATAACGTCAATAAATAACATTATCATTTAAAAACTGTATTTTGTGTTTACTCAAGTTACCTTTGTTTTCTCTTAGATTTTGTTTTAATTTCTGAAACAATTTAGTATGTGATATACACAAAAACAGAAGAAATTAAATACTTTTTTCACAGCACTATATGTAAATACGTGGTATTATCCCATATCCCCTTTTTACTAAATCATTATCCCTTATTTACTAAATCTTGTCATCTACAGCCTCTTTTAGCGAGCGTGTCTAAGTTACAGCTCCAATTCATTTTACTGGGTTCCATGACAGTAACATAATTACAAATAACCCATAGATCAAAGAATAATGAATCAAATTGATGGTGCTGTGATTCAGTCAGCAGTTACTCGGGAGGTGAAAGCAGGTGACATTAGATCAGATTGGTATTCATAGACACTAAGAAACAGGGGAAAAGACAGGAAGCTTGAAAGTAAGAAAAAGAGCCAGAAAGAGAGAGTGGCGTGCAGCAGATGGAGAAGAGCCGAGGGTCAGAATTGCCGTTGTTTCTGCAGGGAAAAGCCACTGTCAGAAAGGATGGACGTATGAGGCAGAGATGGATGTCAGCATCTCTGATCAAATAATGTACCTTCAGGACCTGAGTTATGTAAGACTATTAAGCTGTCACTGTGTGCCAGAGTGCATGCAGGCAGATAACCTTTGTTTTGCGTAAGATAAAAAGTTTTTTTTTTAAAAACCCTCCATTTCTCTGTTTGCTTTCAATGTGGGCATGCAACCAGCAAGGCAAAAGCAAGAGAGCCTCTTCTGCTGCTTTCACTCCTGTGATATGTTTAATACACACAAGAACGAGTGAGATGTGGAGCTTCAGCCGGGGCCCTGATTCTGTCAGAGATGTTTTGTAGCAAACACAATGGGCAGCGTGAACACGCCCTCAGTCTGTGTTTAGTGCCGGGTTAATGCTTAAAGATGAATTCAAATAACAGGGCTGTGTTTCACTTGCAACTTGCACAGTAATAACATGTTGAAAAGAGTTTGTGGGGCCGTGTGGCTTATTGCGATATATAATTAGAAAGGAGCTTCCAATGTGGCTTTGTGTACGGTCAAAATAAATTATATGAGCACTGATATTATATGTAAATTACAGAAATATTCACTTGTGCTAATGTTCAAAAAGAAAAACTAGAATAAGAAAAAAAAAGATTTCACACATTTCCCTTCAATAGCTCTCGCTACATTCTCAAGAAAAAGAGTACTCTTCAGTTTGTCCCTCTGGGGGAAGGCTGAAAGGTTCTATTTAGAACCCTAAATGATATGGGTTTGCTTTCAGAAAGGTTTAGACATTTAATCCTTTTAGAGCCATAAAGCATCCAAAGAATCCCTGATGAACCATTTTTCTGAAACGGTAAGTTTTTTCAACTCAGGTGTTTGTTGACATCTTTCGGGCCCAGAAATTATTCCCATCCCCTGTAGGAACAGAGCTCTGCCAATTTCAGCTAAAAAAAAAGCAACTCATGAGAAAATAGAAGTCAGTTTTAATTAATTGGTACCAATAAAGGAATGCTGAAATTATGGTTATCTACAAAAATCGACACCGATAGTTTATCCCGGTTGCGATCATTGTGGAAGCGGCTGAGAAGGGTCCGCTGTCATTATACGGTACGAGAGCGGCCTCTAGAGGAGAAATAAAAACTATCGCTGACAAATTTTGTTGTGTTATTTGAAGTGTATTTCTATTAATTTTGGATGTGTCTATTTTTATTTGTTATTTAGAGTGTTACTTTTTGGTTCAGTTTGGATGCATATATTTATTTACTTTAATATTTTTAATAGTTAATATATATTCATATTTATATAGCCTAGTTGTTTCATTTTAAAAAGTACAGTACATTTTCATTGTACAGTCAAGTACTGTTTATTTTTGTAAGAAAATTCAGCAATATTTTACTTTGAGTGTTATGTTTTCATTCAGGATCAATTTTAAAAACTATTGGTTGATTAATCGGTTATCAGCAGGCACCGCCCAACTTAGTTATCAGTACTGGTAAAATCCACTATTGGTCAACCTCTAATACAAAGTTTTACCATAGCAGGTGGGTGGATGGATAGATGGAACAAGAAATTGTAGTTCACTTCACTGCAATTGCAATTCACCTCACAGGCAGCAGAGGGCCCAAAGAATTACAAACTGCTTCTTTAATGGCAGATGTCTAGCTAGTACAATGACTGTAGATCATCTGGCACACATCTAGCAGCTTTTCCAAAGCTTTAAGCACAAAAACCGACAGCATGATCTAAGGTGTAAACATCTTAGCTGAGTCGATCAAAGAACCACAACTGAAAAAGAAAGATAGCCTAATAATACGTGCCGTGGTCAAAGACATAGAGACATATTGATCATGGTGTTCTTCCGCAATGCTACAGAGCCCTCTACTGATTCACATTCAGCCACTAATGATCTTGTCGGTGGAGTCTTTAATGTATTTACCATCCTGGAGGGCTTGTTCTCGCATCAGCTACATGCCAAGCAGGAAAAACTATACTGCCGTATGAGTGAGCAGTGAAATCAACTTTCTCACAAAGCACTGCTGGGATGAACCCCTAAAATCTGACCACAAAGAAAGAAAGACTATTTACAGTTCTAAAATTCTCAAAGCTTTCCCAGAATACCTTCAAGGGAACAGAATATATATGTTGAATAATTAACAGCAAACTAAAAATGGTATTTATTTCTTTGTGCTTAGATGAACTCCTCAACTCTGACGACAAAGAAATAAATACCACCTATATATATATAATATATACATGTTTCCATCAAGGGAAAGCTTTTACTTCCTGCCGGGTTGCCTCGTGGGGTGCGTTGTCTATATAGATTAGTGTAAAGTAGGTAAAGCATGGGTGCTTTCTATATCTGGCGAGTTCCAATTCCTGACAGTGAAATATGCTGCTTATGTATGCATGACAAACATCATCTGCTTTGTCCGGTTTCTTCCTTCCACAGCGAATAAAGACCCATGATTTTGGTGATTCACCCGCCACTGCCAGTCCGTCTGAGACTCGGAGAGAGAGAACAGCCGGCCGAACATCTGTGGACAGAGCAGCTCCATCACACCTACTCACTCTGTCTGTCTCTCTATCTCTGTGTCTCTCCTTGCTCTTCTTCACACTGAGGCACATACATAATTATCTATTCTGAACCCTGCAGGTAGAAAAAGCAGTGCTGCAAGCCCTCCAAGCTGCCTCAGCACAAGCACTGAATTCAAAACATACAAACAGGCCTGTGCCTATTAGTATTATTGCCCAAAAAACATCTGTAGCAGATGGACCTTATATTCTGATGTTTAAGGAGAACTATATTTGTAAAAAAAAATAATAATAATAAATAATAATAATAATACAAATTTTTACATTAAGACTGATAATCCTTATTTTGTCAAAGGGCATGAAAATATGACAGCACAACTAAAGTCAACACTCAAATCAAATACAAGTCACTTCATTGCTGGATGAATTCAACAACATGAAATTCTTCCATCTCAAGATGCTACTAGGAACAATACTGAAACATGATACAAGACGAATTGAATCAATATTTTCTCTTATAGGAACACAGACATGCTATTCTCCTCCTGTTCATGATTTCTATCTATGAGGTATTTTGTATCATTATTAATAGCATATTCATCTGTTATGTCCATCACTGATTCTTTGCCCTGAATCTATTAGCGCTGAACCCCTGAACCTCATGTGGTATTGTAATGAAATCTGCACTTACGTAAGCTATGTAGCAGTGTTTGTCTTCATCCTGCTAGAAATTCAAATTCAAACATCTGAATTTCAATAACTGCTCAGAAATGCTTGAGGAAAAGCTTTGACTCGTGATAAGAAATAAAAGGAAACGTTCTGTATCTGCCATTTGTAATTTCCTTCCCTGAGAACGTTTTGGTCACGTCAATAATTTCGATGAAACGGCCACTATAGAAACACTAATAATTCATGACCTGCCAACCCTGAAACTCTGGGCAATCAAAAATCCTTTCAAAGTATCCAATACTATTACTTACACACATACACACACACACACACACACACATCCAACCAGTCTTTTCAAAGTGCTGATATTCTAAGGCATGAAGGTGACAGGACACAATGGTCATAATAGTACATAAATGTAGCACTTAACTGCCTGAGCCAGCTGACAGCACAGCAGATGCGAGCGATTTATGCCACTGGTATCAATTGATTTTAATTTTTTTCCTTTTCAGGCTTTCATTTTTGCTTTACCACATGCATGTCTGTACATATGGAGCAATATGGATTATTTAGAATGTATAGACAGTGTCTGACCCTACCACACATTTGAGTCTCAAATACAAACTGATTCTGAAATAAAATGTTATTTTGTACAAAGTGATTTTAGCAGGTATTGGCATCATTATGACAATCAAAGAAAAACCCTTTGATTATCATAATGTGTAAAAAAGATGTGTGTTTTAACCTCAAAGACCCATTGCCTCTGGAGAACATTCAGAGCTTCTGGTTGGTTATTGGTGCATGATTCTTTTTAGAAAATAGGACTAAAATAGGAAATGCCAAACAGTGTGTTCTCTCCTGCTGTGCTCTTTCTGCTTTTATATATGTTGTTTTTTTTTTTTAAACCTGGGTTTTTAACATACACTAGGTTTACTCATGAGGTCTAACACTTTCATGTTAAATTTTGTTAGTTTGCTTTGAAGTCCCAGTGAACAGTCATTCATTTATCTTCAGGAATCTAACGTTACCCTGTTTGAGGTGGCTCAGAGCCTATTTCAGGACCACTGGGCATGAGTCAATCCACCAGGCAGCATGTTTTTGGGAAGTGGGGACACTGGAGCTCTGAGGCAGCAACACTATCCACTGCACCATTGTGCTACCTCCCAGTTAACAAGACAGTACAATATTGAAGTGTCTGCATGATAATACATTTTTAGGCAAGCAAAAGTATAGGGACAGATAAGTCTTTATAAGTAAGTTAAAATAAATAACACCTAATATTTGGTTGCATATCCCGTGATTGGACAAACAGTTGTGTAAAATTTTAGTCTGAAGTTTATATTTGTAACACTCAGTTTGTGGATTTTATTCTAAATAAATGAAAAAATGGTACTGAAAGTCCCCACCCCACCCCCCCACCCCCTATTAATGGATTAATCGAAAAAATTATCGGCCAACTAATCAATTATGAAAATAATAGTTAGTTGCAGCCCTAGTTGGCAGTATGTTTTTGGTCATTGTCCTGCTGCATGATGAAGTTCCTCCCAATTATATTGGATGCATTTCTCTGTAAATTGGCAGACAAAAAGTTCCTGTTAACTTCTGAATTCATTCTGCTGCTACTATCATGAACAAATACTAGTGAACCTGTTCCAGAAGCAGCCATGCATGCATTTGAAGTCTTCTTCGAAAGGTGGATTGTGATACCTTCGCTGCTGCCCTGTGGAGGTTGGTGATGTCACTGACTGTTGTCTTTGGGGTTTTCTTCACAGCTTTCTTCAACAGTCTTCAACTGTTGTTGTTTTCCTTGGTGGACCCATTCAGTGTCTGTTGGTCAGTACACCAGTGGTTTCTTTCTTCTTCAGTACATTCCAAATTGTTTTATTGGCTATGCCCAATACTTGTGCAATGCCTCTGATTAAGTATTTATTGTTTACATTTACGTTTACAGGTATTCATTTAGAAGACGCTTTTATCCAAAGCGACTTACAAATGAGGAAATACAAGCAAAGTGATATATCAATCAGAGAACAATACAAGTAGTGCTACTATACAAGATCTTTTAATTGAGCTCTATTAAAACAGAGTGCACAGAGTAGAGGTATAAGTGCCAGAGTATGTTGTTGTTGTTTTTGTTTTTGTTTTTTTGGGGGTGGATAATGTGGGGTTGGCATCTTATGGGTTAGTTACGTGCTCACGTAAGAGGTGGATCTTTAGCTGTTTTTTGAAGATAGTGACAGATTATGCGGTCCTGATTTAGATTGGAAGTTCATTTCACCACTGAGGTACAGTTAGTGTGAAGGTTCTGGAAAGGCCCTTGAGTCACGCTGAGTAGGCACTACTAAGCATCGGTCACTGATCGATCGCAGATTGCGTGAGGGAACGTAAGCCTTCAGGAGAGTGTTGAGGTAGGGAGGTGCTGTTCCAGACAAGGTCTGGTACGTGAGCATCAAGGCCTTGAATTTGATATTGGGCGGCTACAGGAAGCCAGTGGAGGGAGATGAAGAGGGGTGTAACATGGATCCTTTTGGGATGGTTGAAGAAGAGACGTGCTGCTTTTTAAACAATAAATCGGACAGGACACACCAGGGTAACGAGAAACACCTGTGAGTCCCATGTTCCAATATTTTTTGCTCACCTACAAATTAGGCAGTCTGATTCAAAATGTGCTATGTTCTATATTATTTAAGACATCTACATATACATAACAGGAAAGAAAAACTGAAATTCTATACTCTCTTCTCATATTCATATTTTGATCTCAAACCCAAATGTCTTCAGTCTACAGCAAAAACAATTGAACTGGCCTTGCCGTTCCAATAGTTTGAGAGGGGACTGTAAAGACCAGATGAATTTGCTGATCCAACCGATCTAAGAGCTGTGTATTGTGTAGCTTAATAAAATATGGCCTCCCATCCTGCTACACCACACAAAAACCACAGTACAAAAACAACTGTTGCATACAGTATATACTGAACCTGAATTATAAATTGACGAGAGTAAACTGGAAGGCTGCATTTGCTAGTTTGGCTTGCTAGCTTTCTTTTTGTTCCCTTGCAAGTTTCGTTTTTGTTTGCTAGTTTGCACAAAATATATACAGACCGTTGTCACATGTGAATGTACAGTTTTGGTAAAAGCTGACTGGCACAGAGGCGTGACTTTAGAAATATTATTGGTTCGGATAAAGCTCACGTAAACTAGCACTGAAAGAAAACAATTCTGACAAAGTGTATATAGATGATCACAAATTAGAACGTCACCAATTACTCACAATTTAGATGGATATTGTGGTTCAGGAGTATCATTAACATACATAGAAAGTATTCACCAGATTTTGCTTTAGAGAGCAATTACTGTAATTATGCGTATTTTTTGTTTTAACCGTTAAATTACAAATGCAAAAATTAAGAAAAAAAAAAAAGAACAAAATGAAATGGAATGCAATTTGTTTTTCCCAGTTAGCTTATTGCCTGACGCTGCTTTTCTTTAACACACACACACACACACACACACACACACACACACACCATTCTCCACCTCCAACTTAAACTAGTTAAAAAAGGTTTTTCAGCTCAGAGTGTTACTGACACCTTAATCTTCTCCAATACTCCTCCATTTGAGTGGGAAAGGAACACTCCATATGGACACATAAACAGTATCTCATGTGACTCATTTCTCAAGCTCAAAAATACCTAATGTGAGCTTACACAATGGTGCAAAGCTCATAAAAGCTCAATATGGGCAAATGTCTCACAGAATTGTTATTCAGATTTACGGTATGCTGAAACCTCCCAAGCTAAAGCGCTTAACCTGACAATAATAGTGGCACATTTACTGGAGCCATAGATACACTGAGGACTATTCTCATCCCCTGAAATGTCCCCCATTCAGCTTGATCTCTGATAAGATCCTTAGTGAGCGGGACTCTTCCTTTAGCAATATTTCCACTACAACGAATAATCACTGTAGAATCATAGACACAAAGAATCAAAGAATTAACAGCAACTTTTACTGGACAAGAGAAACCGTTAAGATATTTAGTGTAAAAGGGTGATATTATTCTAAAAGAGTCTGAAATATAAAATCAATTCCAATTGAAGCCCCAATCCCAGTAAAGTGGTTTAGGCTGGATCAGTTAGCGTGAGTGGACCAGACTCCATTTGCTATTAGTGCCCTCAATTTAAGGTGTGAGGTTACGGGTAGCAGCACCTCGGCTCCATGACAAATGAGGTACTAGAGAGCAGCTACTCGAGTACTGGCTAATACGTCACACCGATATCACCATCACAATATAAGTTTTATAAGCTTTTGCAATATTTGCATCCTCAATTCTTTCTTTTGTCATTAGATTTGTACTGAATTATATTTCGATAAAATAGACCTAGGAGTGAATTAGTCAGCTCTAATCAGCTCAGACTGCTGATAATGAAGCATAATTAATGCTAAAACATTGTATGCTTGATAATATTAATAATATTTGCACTTGGACTAAATAGTGCAACCTGATATAATTACAGTCGTCATCATTTATTTATTATATTAATCCCCTGGGACACATTATCTTGTGTTCAATTTTTATGCCTGAATCGCTCTTTTCTACGTTCTCTTTGTGACTGAACAAGACAAATAACTGGGTTAGATGATGGGGACTTAAAAATGTCAGTAAGTCAATTTTTCTGACATGTTTTGCCATACAACTCATTTTCTCCACAATTACCATGCGCAGTCAAAAATGTTCTTTGCTTGCCAGACGTTTTGTGTTCTTCTAAGTCTGATCACCCAAAGGGGGTTTCTATTGCTTCGATTATGTTGTCCATCTAGTTAAAGATTTAAAAAAAAAAAAAACATCTAAATATTGGTCTAACAATGACCAATAGGAACCCAGTTTGCCCCTAAGCAAAATTTTCACATGGTTGGTCAATGGAAAACCAGCACTCAGAAAGATGTAGAGGCTTGCAGCTTTAAGCAACTTTTGGAATGCAAATGTTTTAATGTTCAGCTATGTGTGTAGGTGTGTGTCTTCCATCGCTTGAAAGAAATCTGCAGTGCTCTAGGGAGTTTCAGTAGGCAGTAGAGCACAACACCGGGATGGAGATGAGCCAGAACCAGACTCACCAAGGATCTGGATGTTGGTCCCAGGTGGTGCCAGGTGCTGGTGTATGGTCTCATAGAAGGTGGCATCACACACCAACATGACGGTCACACTGATCCACACCCACAGCAGCCACGACATTTCCACACCCATCTGCAGACACACACAAAGCACATGCACTCAGCAGCACTCGCCAGCTTTCCTTCAGCTCGCTTTAGTCAATATCACGCTGCAAAACTTTCTCCCATGAAACATATCAATACAGTGTCGCCTACTGTGCATTACTCTGACCTGTTTCCTTAACTCACTCCCCCTCGCATACACCTACACAACAACGTTATTCAAAGAGTAATGGAGCAAGTTTTACAGTAGTCTTCGAACTTTGGTCAGAATATAAGTTAACGGTAAGGTCAGATTATCACAGTGTTTCAAATGACTTGGTTTCGTTGTCTAGTTGATTGAGAATCCATTGAGGTGATTATAAGAAATCTGCTGCTGTCTCAGATGGACAGACAGACAGACAGAAAGACAGACCAATATACAGACAGATAGATGCAGGAAGATATACAGACAGGTAGATAGATAGATAGATAGATAGATAGATAGATAGATAGATAGATAGATGCAGGACGATATACAGACAGGTAGATAGATAGATGCAGGCAGATAGACAGTCAGACAGACAGATAGATAGATAGATAGATAGATAGATAGATAGATAGATAGATAGATAGAGAGAGATGCAGGACGATATACAGACAGGTAGTTAGATAGATGCAGGCAGATAGACAGACAGATCGATAGATAGATAGATAGATAGATAGATAGATAGATAGATGCAGGACGATATACAGACAGGTAGATAGATAGATGCAGGCAGATAGACAGACAGACAGATAGATATATAGATGCAGGAAGATAGACAGACAGGTAGATGGATAGATAGATAGATAGATAGATAGATAGATAGATAGAGACATTCCTCCTGGGACTGATATCTCCCAGCAGACTTCTTCCGGCTGCACCCTCGCTTCCTCTCAGGCCAAAATTAGATAGGAAAGTCACAAGTAAGTTATTGGGGGTTTTTCTGCTTCCAAACAGCTACTCAGTGTAAGTGGGTCTGAGTGCTGACACACTCCAAGTATACTCCAACACTGTGCATGCTGTAACTGCAGCCTCCTGCACGTGCTAAGCCATAATAATGCCCCATATGCTACCATTCTTTGTACTGCTCTTCTCTTCTCTTCCATAAATAAATCCTAGATTAATCCTCTCTAACAACACACAGGGAGGAGAAAAAAAACTACAGGAATGGGCTAGAAACTAATCACTTACCTGTGACCAACTAGAACCCGCCAAATGATGGACTCAACACGTTGCGCTTAATCCATCCATGATGAAGTTGTGAAATATTCCACTCGTCCTGCTGCCTCTGTGCTCTTTAGCCCAACTCTCTCCTGTCCCTCCTGCTTCCTCAGGTAGCGTTAGTCTGAGCGAGCGCTTAAGTGGAATCAGATCAGACTGAAGACATTAAACAGAGACACTGGAACAGAGTGACAAACGCGCTGTGTGTCATTTCCAACACCGCAGTGCCTCTCAATTTACCCCCCAACCGCCACGTCACTAAACCCGGGCGCGAGGACGAGTTTCCCTGCTCACATTAAAGCGCGAGGCTCGCTCTCTCTCTCTCTCTCTCTCTCTCTCTCACACACACACACACACTCTCTCTCTCTCTCTCTCTCTCTCTCTCTCTCTCTCTCTCTCTCTCTCTCAATCTCTCTCACTCACTCACTCTCTCTCACACACTCTCTCTCTCTCTCTCTCAATCTCTCACTCACTCACTCTCTCACACTCTCTCTCTCTCTCTCTCTCTCTCAATCTCTCTCACTCACTCACTCTCTCACACACTCTCTCTCTCACTCACTCTCTCACTCTCTCTCTCACACTCACTCTCTCTCTCTCACTCCCTCTCTCTCACTCACTCACTCACTCACTCTCTCACTCACTCACTCACTCACTCTCTCTCACATACACTCTCTCTCACTCTCACTCACTCACTCTCTCTCACACACATGCACTCTCTCTCACTCTCTCTCACTCACTCTCTCAGACATACACGCTCTCTCACTCTCTCTCTCACTCACTCACTCTCTCAGACATACACTCTCTCTCACTCTCTCTGTCTCACTCACTCACTCTCTCTATCTCTCACTAACTCTCTCACTCACTCTCTCTCTCTCTATCTCTCTATCTCTCACTAACTCTCTCACTCACTCTCTCTCTCTCACACACACACTCACTCTCACCAGTTCTTATCTATCTGTCTATCTATCTATCTATCGAAATGTTCAGATGAACAGGATGCTTCAGACTAAACTCTTTCCTCAGCTGTGAAGCAAAGAGCTTCTAAGGTTTGGCTTACCTCCTACCATCTCAGCCACTGCTTGCTCAGCTGATGGAGTCTATCTATCTATCTATCTAGATGCTTTAATCTAGCACCTTTGGTTTGGTTTGTCAGTCTGGATAAACTCTTCTCCAGCTTCTATGTAGAATACTAGTACATAATATGTCCTGAAGAACCCCTTAGAAATCTAAGGACTAGGAGCCATCCAAAGAAACCTTAAAGAACCCTTTATTCCTAAGAATGTATGATGCTTTTTGTCTGTCTATCAGTTTCTCTGTCTCTGTAAACTGCTGAGCTTTTCTCAGCTTTATTCTCATATGCTCTTTTCTGAATTTCTGGGAGTTTCTTCAAAAATAACATCATCTGTTTTGGTTTTTCTGTTTAGAAGGTTTCAAATTCTTCTCTTTTTTTTCTGCCAAGCACCTTATAATCATTCATTTACCTTCAGTAACCACAGTAATACACACTGGAAAGGAAACCAGTTCATCTCCGCTCTTATGAACTTGAAAAATGTAATCATTTTTAAATGCACCATGCAAACATGAGCATAAACTAGGGGTGTAATGATCAGATGATTCAGATCGATGCATCCATTTACAAAGCAATGATCATAAATTGATTATTATTCATTATAATTGAATATTGATTGATTATTAACTATTATAATTGATTATAAATCGATTATTATTGAAAAAGAACCAACAACTGAAGTGTTAAAAATGATTAATATTCTAAAACTGATATGTAAATTAGGCTAGCAAGGTGGTTTTGCATTAACTCTGATACTTAAATAGCCCTTCTCTACATAATCATCCTTCCCAAATGAATGGTAGGCCTAATCCAGACTCTAAACAAAGATGGTTACATATCAATCGGAGGTGTTAATCGTATCAAATCATATCTTAGCAGATTCAGTATATTGTCAAATATCAAACTGTCACCTTAAGAATCGAAATCATATCATATTGTATTGAAGCCTGTCATTTATACGCAGTTGTCTTTGTTGCCTTCATTTTTGGACTACAATTTCTTAACCCGTAGGCTGCAACTTAGTGTCATATCTTATGTGCCTTGTCTCCTTTTCTGTTGTTCAGACCACATGGTATTTTCTGCAGGTAAGGTTATGAACTAAATGTCAAATACTAGCCTGAGGTCTGGGGAGAGACGTTTTTCTATGCTGCTGTCCTTATGTGCTTTTTCATGTTCTGTCACATATTATCTTATCTCACTCTGTCCATCAAATGTCAGATCGAGAGTTAGCACAGCATCAGCAGAGGTCTTTAAAAGTCATGTTATCAATGTTAAAGTTAACATGTGTAAAAACAAGCAAAACCAGCACAACTGAAATTTAAACTGCAAATATAATGAAATCATCCTCACACAATTTCCTTTTGATCAGCTAAATGCATGAACAGAGAAAGAGAGCAAGAACTGTAGCTGATTCTTTATTGATTTTTTTTTCTCTTGTAAGAGAAAAAGCTTACAAAATAGACTGCATTCAGGCTGTTTTTATATTGGTTTAAACTTGTTTAAATATTTTAAAGTTGCCTGATTTAGTAAAGACAGCAAATGGATTTACGGTGGTGCTTGAAATATGTTCACACAAGTCACTTTACCAAAGAATGGTTAAAGAAGAATAAAGTTAATGTTTTGGAATGGCCAAGTCAAAGTCCTGATCATTTTCCTCAATGAAAAGTATGTGCGCACTTGGATCATTGTCTTGCTGCATAATCCAGTTGCACTTGAGTTTCAACTTATGGACTGAAGACCGGACATCCTCCTTTAGGATTTTCTGGTAAAGAGCAGAATTCAGGTTTCCCTCAATTATTGCATGTTGCCCAGGCCCTGAAGCAGCAAAGCATCCCCACACCATCACACTTCCACCACCATGCTTGACTATAGGTATGATGTTCTTTTTGTGGAATTCTGTGTTTGGTTTATGCCAGATGTAACGGGACCCCTGTCTTTCAAACAGTTCCACTTTCAACTCATCAGTCCACAGAACATTTTCCCAAAAGGTTTGAGGATCATCAAGGTGTGTTTTGGCAAAATTCAGATGAGCCTTAATGTTCTTCTGGGTTAGCAGTGGTTTTCACCTCACCACTGTTCCATGGATGCCATTTTTGCCCAGTGTCTTTCTGATAGTGGAGTCATGAACAGTGACCTTTTTTGATGCAAGAGAGGCCTGTAGTTCCTTTGATGTTGTCCTTGGCTCTTTTGTGACTTCCTGGATGAGTAGTTGCTGTGCTCTTGGAGGAATTTTGGAAGGTCGGCCACTTCTGAGAAGGTTCACTACTGTGTCAAGTTTTTCCATTTGGAGATAATGGCTCTCACTGTGGATCTTTGGAGTCCTAGAGCCTTTGATAGTGTTGTAACCCTTCCCAGATTGATGTATTTCAATCATCTTCTTCCTCATCATTTCTGGAATTTCTTTTAATTTTGGCATAGTGTGTTCACGGGTAAGACCTTTTAACCAACTTCATGCTGTGGAAAAAGTTCTATTTAAGTGTTGATTTGATTGAACAGGGTTTGCAGTAATTAGGCCTGGTTGTGTCTAGTCTAGCTGAACCCCATTATGAATGCATTTTCATAGATTTGGGGAATTAGTAAATACAGGGGCAAATATATTTTCACACAGGCCCAGTTGGTATTAGATAACTGTTTTGCTTGAATAAATAACATTTTCATTTAAAAACTGTATTTTGTGTTTATTCAAGTTGCCTTTGTTGTATCTTAGATTTTGTTTTAATTTCTGAAAAAAATTAGTATGTGATATACACAAAAACAGAAGAAATGGAGTGTGATGGAAATGTAGATGGAGAGCATTATGGACAGAACTCCTTTTAACATACAGAATTGTCAGCTTTCATTAAAATTTTGGACATTCACACCAGCTACTGTTCAGGCCCATCTGATTGTTGATTATATGTACAATTTCTTGAAATTAATGACATTCTTGATTTGCACATGAAACAAGACGAAAACCAGCTCTCACCACCAGCTGACTGTAGCTGTATATTTATTTATGAAAATGTATGACAGACAGAGAACTCTTTGAAAAGTTTGTAACAGTTCAGGTTATACAGTAAGAGGTGAAATGAATGGGTTTTGCTGCGTTTCTTATGACTACATTCATAGAAAATTCATGCGAGATTGAGTTGGACCTCCTGCCATGTAGGGCATTAATGACAGGCCTTAGCCAAGGGCATCAAGCCTCAGGATGTTCTTACTAAGGTCAAACTACAATGGAGACAGACATTCAACAATAAAGCCAGCAGACCGTATAAGATAAATCCTCTTTGCAGAGTTCAGTCAATGAGAAGATCATCACCCCTCAGGCCTGGCAGAAGAAGAGAGGGATGAATAATACCTCCATCTCTTTTCCAAACTCCTGATCCTCTCTCCAATGACACTGCAAAAATTGTACCCAATATATTTTAGCTCTAACACACACATACACATTTCGCTTAAATGGCTTCTGTAGAGCAGTCACTAAAAATAAATACAGGAATCATTCGTAACTGTTATATTCCCAAACCCTTTCTATGCCGGATTCATAACGTAACCTGGAATATAGTGTGACTGGAAGTCATTATCTGACAAAGCAAATACTCTCGCTGCTGAAACTGTCTTATTCCTGGCAGTTACATTTCCCTGCCACATCCACTATCACAGCCAGCCAGACAGCTCTCTCTCGTAAGTGCCTTCTTTCTCAGGTCTTAAAGAGATTACTAATAATGCCAAGAATCAGAGAGAACTCTCACTCTTTCCTCTTTAGATATCCCTTGATGTTTGTGCTGCAACCAACACTTTTAATGTGCATATATTTGGATGGTGGATCTAAACATTAAGGTGTGTGTGCTTGGAAATGTCGAGGTGTGCGTCATTACACTGTTTCATTACACAAGTTTCATTGCATTGACCTCTCTTTTATTTCTATGGCCATTAAAGAAGTGTAAGAGGGGAATTTAAATGGGTATATTCTGAGTCTCTGAGGTAAGGACATTCATCGCAAGCTGTCCACTATGATGGGGACTCTGATTACATTTAATCGCTGCAAGGCTCACTCGCACAGAGCATGTGTAGGATGTGGACGTGATTAATGTAGCACTCACTTTTATCTTATCTCCAAGTGTCACAGTTGGCAATGTTTCAGATCTGGCTATTAGTCTAATAGACATGCTTCAGCAGTGAGGCAGGAGAACAGTGTGGGATATGAGGGAGTGTCTGGAGTGAGTTAAGCACAAGTATGTGGGCAGAGAGGGGCCGGAGGTGAGCTGAAATCATGATGTACTTTTTCATGAGCTCCAGGCATCTTGCACTCACTCTGATATTGCAGTGGGGAAACAGAAATGCTGTGGGCCAGGGGCAAAAGCACACACTCACATTAATGTGCGCACACACAAACACAAACACAAACACACGCACACACACACACACACGCACGCACGAGCACACACGCACACAGTATTTTCCCTCAGAACACATCTCTCTGATTCCTGCTGTCATTAGTAATCTCTTTAGGACAGGCAGAGGGAGGCACTCAGAGAAAAAGTGTCTGAGGACAGTTGGATGAAAGGAGATAGTGGAGGAGACAGAGAGAAATACAAGCAGAGAGAAGCTAATAGACACGAGGAGGACTGATTAATAAGGAAAAACTATATGAAGATGGATGGACCGATTCTGAGACTTTCAGGAGTGAGTGTCAATGATCATTCACACGGCTGGCATTCGTGCCTGGGCGGGAAGCCACACTGTCCCCAGCAGGGGTTTCAGCAGCACAGACAGCAGCAGGCTGTTACTGTCACATCAGCAGCACAAATCAGTGGACAGTGTCTGCAAACGCCTGCAAGGAGCCAATTAACCCTAATTGGGGATGGCACGAAGGAGAGAGATGCAGAGGAGAAGGTGAGTGAGAGGACATGTACTCATCTAATAAACAAGCACTCTGCTCCTCCCAGAGGAAGTGAACAGAAAAGCTGTTTCCTTTTCCATGCTGACAAACGAAGGGTCCCTGGAACCTTAAGCAGCACTCAAGTGAATACAAAAAAAAATCCACCCTATTCAGAGCACAGCCACATATTCTTTTCTCATGTGTAATTTGCACTAGCTCACCGTGTCACCACTCTACTTAACATTTAAAAAAAAATGAACCTTTATTTCTCTTGATGTTGATTACCCTTCTTCCTATATTGAGCTTAATACAGCTGGCCAACAACGAGTCTTCTTATTTCTGAATGTTTGCAAGTGCACAGCAGCAATTTGGAAATTAATGAGCGAAGGTGCCACAATCGATGCTGAAAATGAAACATGGGCAGATGGAATTGGATGTGACTGTAGAACTGATTTGTGTGGAATGCTAATGAACATCTCCAGAGAGAGCATATGTTCCAGTCCTGGTTGGGGCCTTCACTCCTCTAATGAACCTAAAGACAGAACTGCTAAGCCACAATTTTCTTCAATGCACTGTCTCTTTTTCATTTCACATGGAATAGAGTTCTCAGCATAATGGAGCGATGGCCTGAAAGATGAGGCGAATCAAATGAAGGAGGAGGAGATTAGTCAACGTTTGACAGCATTTCATGGGTGAAGAGTGTGCTCTTTCTTTCTCAAATGTTCTGGTGCAGATGCTACGGCCCATGGAGAACAATGACAGTTAATAGAAATGTCGAAAGATCTTGTAGCTGCCTTTTTTCTCTGTCAACATGTTAAGTCTGGACAAAAGATTATAAAAGGATCCAAAGATGTCCTTGAAATTGAAAGTGAAAATTATACTGTGAAGGCATAAGTGAGGGTTTAAGAGAAACAGCAGACACACTTACATCTCTGCACAAGTGATTGTAGACATCTGCCTCAGATATAGAATCCACAGATTCTGAAGACTCTGATCACCTGACCATGAAATTCACACACAAGTCGTATCAAATACTGCAGGACTAGCAGAATTTGGACACTACAAATCATTTTTAGTCTCCCATCAATGACTGCCCATCTAATTTTGCCAACTTACATATATTGTATATATATAATAAGACATGTCTATCCCAAGTATCTTACTAGTGAGGTAAAATGCAATCTAAGCATATAGCCTTGCAGTTGAGGGTTGAGGGAAAATAGCATCCACAGATTTCAATTCACAATCTCCTAGGCACTAGCACAGGACTGAACTCTCACCCCAACCCCCAACCAAACGTAAAGGTTTCACTGCAGGTCCACGTTCATAACTGCTCAACCCTCACAGCACGTACCGGGGAGTCCTTTTATCTCTGCCACTTTTGTCCTTCTGTAGAAAATTAAAACCATTGTGTGAAATGCCCATAAAGTAAAGTAGTCGAAAAAGATATATTTTCTCTTTTGAACTGTTGCTTGATTATTGAGTGCATATTTCCATGGTTTGTTTTTATCATACATCTGTGAGATCACAAGGTCTATATTTATCTGTTCCAATTCAGCAGTCTCACAGAACTTCTCTAATGAACTCAGCTCCTTATAAAGAACACAAGCTAATTAATTAAAATCTTGTGGTGTTATGCATAGACTAGAACAAAGTACCTGTAAGTCTTGCAGTTCTAACGTAATCCTGGTGAGAGTCACTGCTGTAATGTCAAGAGCACAAAGCACCTATGAATGCCTTTGTGTGAAACTTATTAAAGGTACACTTTTCATACATTTTTCACAATTTACTTTAGTGCTCATGTGTCTGCAAATTCACCAGAGAGGCCAAAACACCAGTTTAGAAAGGGGTCATTTCAGACTTCAGGTACTCTTCGCCCTTTTCCCTGTGACCCTCTGGATAAAGATAGTGGGACCAACCAGATACTTAAACAATTGAGTCTTTTTTGTGGAAATTACATCACCCTTCTGGATCAAAGAATAAAACGCTTTGTGATTTTATAGGGCGATTCGATCCCACCTGGAAAAAGAAAACAGAAAGCTGAGGTTTTGGGGTTTTTTTTTTTTTTTTTTTTACAAAAGTTTAGTGGTGCTGGTATAAAAATGTTACCTGTTATGTTTCAGTATGAATTGATCATGTTGCCTGAATCTTGTAAATGGTTCTTCTTCAATGGGAACAGCACATTCACAATTTAGAGCAAAATTCTATGGTTACTTTTCTATGATTAAACTTTATACTGGCTTTCAGGAAAGGCTTATTAATGTAGCTATGGATTTTGTTGACTTCTGCCAGGAGCATTTATTCATGTGAAAAGCAGTCCAAGACAGACCACATTCTTATTTCTTCTGTCTCTGAAAATCCCCACATATACTAACATCAAAAGCCCTAAAGGTCTTCTGCGTTTGGTTTGTTTGATAGGAAATGGAGCAATTTTCTTCAATACTTCCCTAAAATTATCAGGGCCAATTGCTAGCCAGCACTCTATCTTTTCCTCTTGCCTAAATGGATGGTTCTGTCTATCATGTGTGTGTGTGTGTGTGCATGCTCTTTGCAGTGAAAAACAAAGAACATGTTCTTTATCTGCAGAATGGGGAGATTGCAGAGTGATAGTCAGTTGTTGTGTCGGGGCTGCCAAAGTAACATGCCTGCAGGGACACACCAACTCAAAAGTGTTCTTGTCTCTTCTGTGTAATCAAAACAGTGAATTTATTTCCTTATAATGGATTAGTTTAAGAAAAAGAAGAGTAAAGGTCAATCGAGACTGCTTGGAGAGTAACGAGTACCGTGAATGTCTAAATAAATAAATAAAAGTATTTAGTAAATTCTAGGGAATTTAATAAAGTATTCAATTTCAATAATACTCAAATACAAGGTGTAGATGTAAATACGGCAAAATAATACTTAAGTATAGTAAGAGAGTACAATTGCTTATGTGTTTTCCATCCCTGTATAACAGTAACGTCTTCACAGTAAAGTAAATACTAATCATGCAATCTAGACTATAAAAAGTGAAATGAAAATTTCGAATGAAATTTAGATCATACACCTTTAACAGTGTGACTGTGTTTACTGTTACAAGAGCTATAGAAATCAAATTGAAAACTTGAAAACACTGGTGTCACTAAATTACAATGTGACTGTGACTGTAACTGCCACAGGACAGTTTTGAACTGTACACTTTACACAAGTCAGATCACTGATATTTATTCAAGATTCAAGTATAATGTGTATATATATATATATATATATATATATATATATATATATATATATATATATATATATATATGTATGTATGTATGTATATGTATAGATAAATTGCTAAACTGTGTTTTATTGTAACCTTTTTTTTCTTGCACTTCATTTTTCTTCATGCTGAGAATACCTTCTTTCTCCCAGTACAATGCAACATTTCTCATCCTACAACAAGAACCTCATGAGTCAGGTTTATTACTTTTTGGAGAAACGGTGTCCTGACTTAAGCGTGCTGAAAAGACTGATAATTATGATGCCGTAAATTTACGATGTGCATTTCTGGAAGACCCAAAGCTCCAAGAGCCTGTCACAGGCCTGTAATGCATTATTGATAAATATTGCGCCTTCATCACTCAGCCAGTGCATTTGTCATATTTTAGAGGTACATTTGAGAGGCATTTCTCTTCTTTCACTGTGTGTGTATGTGTGTGTGTGTGTGTGTGTGTGTATGTGTGTGTGTGTGTATGTGTGTATGTGTATGTGTGTATGTGTGTATGTGTGTATGTGTTAGTGAAGGCCTTGAAGACCATTCTGAAAAATGTTTCCCACAGGATGTCCTTTACTGCCACAAAAATCCTGTTAGCTGAATTATCTCTGATAATTGCTTTACAATATCAGCCACTGGTTTACAATACGAGTGATGAATCTAACCTTTTCTTCAACTCATCTATTACACTGAGATGACTTGCTACTTGGTCTGTGATGCACGGTCATCTTGTTTGATATCATTTACAAGCTGCTATATTTTAGCAGACATAGATGTGGTTGTATGTCTACACGTCCTCTTACGTAATATATTTTTATTTTACAAGAATCACTCAGGACGTTTACATGGACAACAAGATTCCGATATTAACCTGATTGAGACAATACTCTGATTAAGAAACTATTATGTAAACAGCAATTATTGATGACCTTAATTATGGAAGTGCATTATAGACATGTACACACCTTAATCATACTAACTCTCACATGCGTGAGAGTTTTCACCACATTTTGCGACGGGGCACGTACACACATGGCAGTGCTCAAACAAGGGAGCACGGCTGCATCCGAAACCATGTACTTACCTACTATATAGTAGGAGAAATACATGTACATGTACATCAATCCATAGATCCTCTATACTGCTTATCCTTTTCAGGGTCTCGGGGAACTGGGAGCATCAGGTACAAGGCAGGGTACACCCTGGACAGGGTGCCAATCCATCACAATCACATACACATTCACACACCCATTCATACACTACGGACACGCCAGTCAGCCTACTATGCATGTCTTTGGACTGGGGGAGGAAACCGGAGTACCCGGAGGAAACCCCACAGGGGAGAACATGCAAACTCCGCATACACAGGGTGATTCCCACGGTGGGAATCGAACCCCGACCCTGGAGGTGTGAGGCGAACGTGCTAACCACTAAGCTACCGTGCGCCAGAATATGTAATATATTAGATATTTTACTTTGATTACTACTGATTACACAGCTATCCAATTTCTACTTTAATTGGAGGACAAGCAAAGCAAAACAAAATTCCAGTTTAGCCTGTATTCTTTTCAAAGGCAATCTGAAAAGGTTTTTTTCCCCCAAGATTCCCCTGCAGTTGCTGTTCACCGTGTTAAGCAGTGCCCTGGCAGCAAGCCGCTAAATCACAGGCAATAGCTTCAGTGAGCAGTAACTACAGGGGACTAATGAAGCCCGAGAGTCTACACACTGTACTTAATCATCACTTTTACATGAGCTTTGGACAGACTGATGGGAGCCCTCTATCTCTAATTAGCCCACTGGCTAAGTGGATAATTAAATGGCCAACTAGTTTAGAGTGCAATTTGGTCCATGTCCAAAGGATTAGCAGTAAACATGAACCTGGCTCACTCACCAGCCTTGGTGTATTATATGATTGCTGCATTCACATTCTCTCTGGATGCAGAATTGATGTTTTGCATCAGACCAAGGACACTTTATTCACTCAAAGTGCAGCCAATCCACCTCTGCTATGCTCCTACTAAACTTCCCCATCACGACTGCTATGCACTGGCTCATACAAGTCTGCATTTCACCTTTCATCCTTTTATATAGTTGTCTGTTTCTGTTGAGCTTTTCTATGACCTTGGTACTTTATTATGTATTCTGTGTGGTCTCGGCAGTCAGTCTAATGGTCTGCACATAGTCACGGGTACATAATCAGACTGTCTCATAATCTCACAGCCCTGTCAAAATGTAAAATAACACCTTTTAAACATCATCTGTTCCTTCTGTTTATTGCCGTGGAACAGAAACTGCTGCTAACACCCAAATGTCCAAGTTTTGACCTGTGTTTCTACTTCAAGTAGAGAAGCAAGCGACAACACAGAGACATTTTGGCAGGCAGGCAGGTGGGGCCTCCATGGATTGGACTTGTTTGTCCAGCACATCCCACAGATGCTCGATTGAAATCGAGATCTGGGGAAGTCAACACCTTGAGTCAACACCTTGAACTCTTTGTCATGTTCCTCAAACCATTCCGGAAGAACAGTGTGAAAGAGGTCACTGCCATGAAGGGAATGGCATATAGGGAACTACCACTGTCATATAGGGAAACCACTGCCATGAAGGAGTGTACTTGGTCTGTAACAGTGTTTGGTTAGATGGTAAGTGTCAAAGTAACATCCACATGAAAGCCAGGACCCAATGTTTCCCAGCAGAATGTTGCCCAGAGCATCACACTTCCTCCTCTGGCTTGCTTTCTTCCCATAGTGCATCCTGTTGCCATCTCTTCCTCAGGTAAGTGACCCACACGCACCACGCCATCCACATGATGTAAAGAAAATGTGATTCATCAGACCAGCCCACCTTCTTCCGTTGCTCCATGGTCCAGTTCTGATCCCATGTGGCTCTATCAGCAGTGGACAGGGGTCAGCATTGGCACTCTGACCAGTCTGCGGCTATGCAGCCCCATACGGAACAATGTGTGTTTTGACACCTTTCTATCATAGCCAGTATTAACTTTTTCAGCTATTTGTGCTACAGTAGTTCTTCTGTGGGTTCAGACCAGATGGGCTAGTCTTCGCTCCCCACATGCATCAGTGAGCCTTGGACGCCCATGACCCAGTTGCTGGTTTATAAGTTGTGCTTCCTTGGACCACTTTTAGATATTAAGCACTGCATACTGGGAACACCCTACAAGACTTGTAGTTTTTGAGATGCTCTGATCCAGTCATTTAGCCATCACAATTTGGCCCTTGTCAAAGTCGCTCAGATCCTTGTACTTGCCCATTTCTCCTGCTCCCAATACATTAACTTTGAGAACTGACTGTTCACTTGCTGCCTAATATATCCCACCCCTTGACAGGTGCCACTGTAATGAGATATTCAATGTTCTTCACTTCACCTGTCAGTGGCTTTAATGTTATGGCTGCTCAGTGTGTGTTACCTATACCACATTGCTGTTAAATTCTTGAATCAAGGGCTATTGATTCATTTTCTGTAATAGCATGGCTCTGATAGTAGTTCCGGCTGAAGTATAAGCAATAGGTTCATATTAATGCTCTTGTTCTAACACATTCTTTTTTTCTTTTCTTTTTTTATAGTAGCAGCTCATTGACAAAGACTTTTCTGGCAGGTAATCTACATAATCTAAGGCTAATAATATACAGTAATGTGAAAAAATAAGTGCACCCCATGGAAATTGTTGCCATTTTTGTCATATTTGGACAAGCAAACATTTGATTCTCTTTGAAACAGTGCCTATTAATCTATAAAATGACACATAAAATTGACATTTTGTAGTCATTTTCTAAATTTAAATGAACAAAAAACAGATCAGTCACATGGGAAAAAAAAGTAAGTATTTATCACACCTTCAAATATTAAAAATTAGAATCAGGTGTTCAAAATTGGGAGCCAGTGATTAGAACCTACTTAGGGAGTGCAGGTGGAACCTTTCTTATTTATACCCCTCTCATATCTAATGGCTGGTGTTCCCTTTTGTTATTGAGGTGTGTGGTGTCATCATGCCAAGATCTAAAGAGTTCTGTAAGGTCTTCAAAAAAAAGGTTGTGGATGCCTATGAGTCTGGAAAGGGATTTAAAAAGATTTTTTTTTTGAGAAAGAAATTATTTGAAATACATCATTCCACTGTAAGGAAAATAATCTTCAAATGGCGAGATTTCAAATGACTGTCAATTTGTCCAGGACTGGCAAATCCGCAGTCTGATGCAAAAAGACGGCTCCAAGAACGCCAAAATTTCATCACAGGATCTGCTAGTAAGTCTTGCAACTGTTGGTGTTAAAGTGCATGCTTCTACAATCAGAAAGAGATTGCACAAATTTGACCTGCATGGGAGGCGAGCCAGGAAAAAGCCTCTGCAAGACTACAGTTTGGCAATGAGCATATAGGCAAAGACCAGGCCTTTTGGAATAATGTGCTCTGGACAGATGAATCAAAGATAGAGTTGTTTGGCCACAGTAATAACGGACATGTTTGGTGCAGACCAAAGACAGCTTTTCAGGAGAAGCACCTCATACCAACTGTGAAGTTCTTTGGTGGAAATGTTTGGGGTTGCTTTACTGCCTCAGGGACTGGACAGCTTACATTCATTGATTCAACTATGAATTCTGTATCGTATCAAAGAGTGCTTGAAGATAATTGTGAGGCCATCTGTCCCTGTTGAACTGAAAGTGGACCTTTCAGTAGGATAATTATCCTAAGCACACTAGAAAATCACCACGGAATGGCTCAAAAAGAGGAAATGGAGGGTTATGGAATGGTCTAGTCAAAGCCTGTATTTGAAATCTCATTGAAATATTGTGGGGGGATTTGAAACAGGCAGTACATGCAAGAAAACCCTCAAACATCTTGTAACTGAAAGAATATTGCATGGAAGAATGGTCAAATAATCCAGCAGGCCTGGTGGACAATTATGCAAAACGCCTACAAGAAGTTATTTCTGCTAATGGGGGCAATACTAGCTTCTGAGGCCAAGGGTGTACTTCCTTTTTCCACAAATGAATATCTATTGATATTTCTGTTGAATAAATTATTCATTTTCCTTGTGGTTTTGTTCAAGTATATCTACTTTATTAATAGGCACTGTTTCAAAGATGATCAAATGTTTGCTTGTCCAAATATGTCAAAAAAAGACAACAATTTCCATGAGATGTACTTATTTTTTCACGACAGAACACATTAAAAAAAGAAAGAACAAATGTATAATCATTAATATGGTAATGTTTTCTGCTTAGACATATTTATGTAACAGGAGTCTCAGGGGTCAGCGGTTTGTAACAGTCAGTAAGTTTTCTGCCACAGGAGAATGTTAAGGACAGATGACTTTGCACTTTCTGGTTTCTCTCCAACATAACAAGCTGTGTTTTTTTTCCTTTCTTTTCTTTTTGTGCTGTACATGTCAAGAAAGAGAATAAAATAATTTCTTTCTGCAGTGACATAAGTGATAACAGGAACTAATTTGTTTCGTGGATGTTCCATAGCATTAAATATAACTGTGTTTTAGTCCTTATATTATGTAATATACTTTTTAATATACTTTCTTATATACAAATCCAGAGGACTGGATGATTAATGTGACAATTAGATGTGCTACATACACTTGATTTCAATCAAGTAGAGCCACTTGTAAGCAGGCATACCCTCTCTCTCTCTCTCTCTCTCTCTCTCTCTCTCTCTCTCTCTCTCTCTCTCTCTCTCTGATATAGGAAAAATTGTGTTTACTCTCTTCATAATGAATCACCTCCTGAAGAACACTTCACATGTTTAACAATGGTCCTGTTCACACAGTTTTCTATAATTAGTGTGTGGCGCACAAAAGAATCTGTTCTACATCCATAATCATGCAACCACATGAATATCCAGCTAGAATTTCACTGGAAAAACTGTACTGTACTGTTTCAGTTGTATGCGTGTAGCTAATTATGTGAAAACTGTAGGTTCTGTGAAAATGTTTTTTTTTTTTTAATAGATAGTGTTTTTGCCATCAGATCATTAAACCGTAGAGATTTTTTTTTTAATTCTAGTTGTAATTGGATTAACACCTAGATGTTTAAAAAAAAATCAATGATAATAATAATAATAATTATTATTATTATTCCCTCTACTTTTATCTTCTACGCATTTTATTGACTGTTTTCTAATCACGATCTGCACAACAGCTTGCATGTAATGTTGTTATATGGTTTTCATTATAATACACTGACCAGACTAATAATTTGCAAAGATAACATCTTATTCTCTTTCTCTCTCTGTCTGTCTCTCTCTCTCTTTGAATGCATTCTGCAATCTATTTCAAGAGCAGTAGTGTGAAACATGTTTTGCTGCCTAGTCTTTTGGATGCCCCAGCTGTTGTGACTGTACAAGTCAAGGAATAGCTTTAAAAAATATCAGTCAACCCTTTCATTGCAAAAAAAAAAAAAAAAAAATCAGAAAGTTCACAAAACCCACAAATGTCTCATGGACATCATAAAGATCAGGGGAGGTGATGTCTGACCTATTCCAGTGCTCTACCTTTGATCCCTGTGCAAAATAAGAGACAGATCTGACATTGGGGTGCAGTCTGGAAAAAAGATACCAGGAATACACCCTGGAAAGGACACCAGTCCATCAAAAGGCGCTATGCACGCATGCACACACGCGCACACAGACACACACGCGCACACACACACACACACACACACACACACACACACACACACACACACACACACACACACCTGCAATGTATAAATATGCTATGTATGTATACTAATCCATCTACCAGCATGTTTTTGGGAAGTGGGAAGAAACTGGAAAACCCAAAGGAAACCCACATGGGCACAGGAAGAACATGCACCAGCCCATACAGGATTTCGCAGAGTTTTGTGTTGCGATCAAATTTGCTGCAGGTTTTTAATTTGTGGTGCAACTTGCAGAGTTTTTGTGGGTTTTATTGTAGACAACTACTTGAATTGGTAAAGCTGCAGTTGCACAAAATTGTTTTGCACGGTCTTTCACATCAATGTTTGTTGGTAAATGAGACCTTTTAGCTGAACATATGCACGCACGTGAATCGAAGAGGGCTTAGGCTGAATGCGCGTTGTGATGACGTCACATGACACGTCTTGGCCCAAATCTGCAGAAAATCTGCAGTAATTTAGAAAAATCGCAACTCCTCCCAATATTGCAGAGTTTGATTTTGCGCTCATTTCTGCGATCGTAAAATCATGAAATCCCGGAGGGACTGATAGACAGAAACAATACACAGACTGATAATCCCAGGATCAAACTGGGGATACTCACTGCAAAAATGACAGCATAACAAGTCGAAATATCTTGAATGGAATCAGATATAGCTAGTATTTCCTGTTAAAAGATTACAATAAACCAAAGATTATTAAGCCTATTTCTAGCCATTTTTTTTTTTTACTCATTTCAAGCTTTAAATCGTTTTGGCAGATAATTGTGCTCGTTTTTAGCATTTATTTTTAGAAAAAAAGTTAAATTAAAAGTAAATGTAAAGCTGTAAATGAGCAAAAATGTCTATAAATAGGTTTAATAATCTGAGATTTGTCTTATTTTAATCTTATAATAGCAAATACTTGGTAAATGTATCTATATCCAAGATGTTTCCACTTGCTAACGACTTTTTATGTTGTGGATATTTTGTACACCCGTGTAAAAAGTTTAAAGTCAAAATGCAGATATTTTAGTACTGAGATAACACACAATAGTAGCTACATTGTGATTCATTCATTCATTCATTCAGTCAGTCACTCAGTCACTCAGTCATCCATTCATTCATTCGTTCATTCAGTCAGTCAGTCAGTCATTAATTCATTAATTAATTCATTCAGTCATTAATTAATTCATTCGTTCATTCATTCAGTCAGTCAGTCATTAATTCATTCATTAATTCATTCAGTCATTAATTAATTCATTCGTTCATTCATTCAGTCAGTCAGTCATTAATTGATTCATTAATTCATTCAGTCATTAATTAATTCATTCGTTCATTCAGACACTCATTCATTCATTCAGGCAGTCAGTCATTAATTCATTAATTAATTAATTCAGTCATTAATTAATTCATTCTTTCATTCATTCAGACACTCATTCATTTATTCATTCATTCAGTCATTAATTCATTCAGTCAGTCAGTCAGTCATTCAGTCAGTCACTGCTTATCCTGGTTGGTGTTTAAGTCTTTAATAACAGCTTCTTAATAAAATGCTTTTGAAAATATTTTATTCAGTTATTATCTGCTTTTAGCAGTAACCTGTCATTTTGTAAAACACATGAAAAAAGCAAAACCTGTCCAGCTTTTATAAACCAGGATCCTAAAGCTACAAACTGGACGTACTGTTCACAGTTTTGATATGAGGTGTATATGAGGTGTATGGATTGTGTGGCACAACTTAGAACATATACATAATGCTACAAAGAGTTTTAATGTTATATTATGAATTCTGAAAGCATAAGTATATTCTACAGCAGATATTATACATAACAACTACATTTACATATGAAAACTGCCAAATTCCCTGATGCACAAACCTACTCAGTGAGACACTGAGTATTACAGTCAGTGTGAAATTGTGTGTCATACTGAGTTGGTGATACTGAGTGGATAGGATGTGCATGTGTGTGTGTGTGTGTGTGTGTGTGCCTGTACGTGCGTGCGTGCGTGTGTGTTTGTGTGTGTGTGTGTGTGTGTGTGTGTGTGTGTGTGATAGGTGTTAATCCAAAACTGGGACTCATGCCGCATGTGTATAGCTGCCTGTTTAAAGCTCACTAGTGTCCTGTATGGGTTTCAGTCTGCCTTGGTAGTTTGCATAATTGACCCCCTGTTTGAATATATTTCAATATATTAAATCTGATTGGTCATAAACTCTTGCAAAAGTGTTTTATATGTGGCAGCAGTTTTTTTATGTCCGGTCTCCAAGGTGATTATTGATGTCATCTCATATCATGAATTTTGTCTCATTTGAAATGAGAGCCATGAGGAAGCAGTGGACATCTGTGGAATGAAAATTTGAAATGGAGTTCTCTATGTGAGAGAAAATACAGAAAAATTCACATACCGTTTATTTTAGCATGTCGCAATTTTTCTAAAAAAAATCTTGAATATTAATCTTTATAATTAACAAGTGAACTTAAGAGACATCCAGGATTTATTTCGTCATGAAATTCTGAGTTGACTTTTTTTTTTATTTAAACCTCTTTCATCAACATGTTGGCTTGTTTTCTCTTTATTTCACAGTTTCCTACATTACTTACAATGCCATTCAACTACCCACTGATAGTGGTTGCACTGGGATTAAGTCCTTTCATCACTATATAGAGAGACCAATGCAGCAGCGCTTTAGTCTGTCATGCTAGTATCATGCAAACAGCATCATGCTTGTCATCTGGTAGAGTGCTATCTAGTCGAGCCGAGTCTATGTGTAACTCGCAACTGTAATATAGCTGCACTGCATTCTGGATCTTTGAGTCTATAGTTTGTTGTCCCTGCTACTTCTACATCGGTATCTCTCTTTAATATGACATTGAATTTCAATGGGAAATAGTGAGTGAGAAAAGAAGCTCCTGCTTGTTGGTTTTCAGGAGCTAACAGCAGAACCTAACTATCATCACTTATGTTTGAGTCGAAAGGTTTCCTTACTTATTGTTATTGTTGAAATCTGTCATATAAGGGACATAAGTGACAAACACTAACTTCTGATGGGAATTATGAAAATACAACTCCAGCCAACAAATAAGCACCAGAATCACTAAACAGATCACAAATGTTTCAATATTTAATTGAACAAAAGAAGACTTTTTAAATTGCTTTTTATTTAATTCATTTAATTTAATTCAGTAAGACAAGATTTCATACAGAGTGATTTTTATTATTATTATTATTATTTTTTATACTTATACTGTGTATAGTGCTCTCTGAAAGTATTGGAACAGTAAGGCCAAATATATTTTTTTTTCTACACAGTGAATACATTTGAGATGTACTTTACTTTTTGAGATCAAAAGATGAATGTATCAGACGATAGATCAGAATGTCACCTTTCTTTTCCTGATATTTACATCTAGGTGTATTAAATAACTTAGAACATGGCATTGACAGCATTGAAGTAAATAAAAGCAAATAACACTTTGCTTTTATTTACAATTTAAGATTTGGTTGCATATCACTTGCTTTTATATGCTTGTACGGCAGCTTCTTTGAGTTGTTGTTTGTTTTGGGCGGTTTCACCCTTCTCTCCTCTTCAGGAGATGAAATGCATGCTCAACGGGGTTACGGTCTAGTGATTGACTTGGCTAGTCTAAAACCTTCCACTTTCCCCCCTGATGAAGTCCTTCGTTGTGTTGGCAGAGTGTTCAGGTCATTGTCTTGCTGCATGACGAAGTTCCTCCCAATGAAAGTGAATGAATTGCTCAGTAAATTGGCAGACAGAATGTTTCTGTAGACTTCTGAATTCATTCTGCTGCTACCATTGGAGTTACATCATGAATAAAGATCAGTGAGCAGATTCCAGAAGCAGGCATGCAAGCCCAAGCCATGACACTACCTCCACCATGTGTGACCAATGAGCTCAAAGTTTTTGAATCATGAGTGCATCCTTTCTTTCGCCATATGTTAGCCTTTCCATCACTTTCGTAGATTTCATAATTTCGTAGTTTGTAATTTTATTGTGAAATCAAATCTGGCCTTACAATTCTTACTGCTGATGAGTGGTTTAAATCTTGTGACTATATTTCTGATCTCGAAGTCTTGTTTGAACAGTGGATTGTGATACTTTACCCATGCCCTGTTAAGGTTGTTGGTGATGTCACTGACTGTTGTCTTTGGGATTTTCTTCACAGCTCTCACAATGTTTCTGTCATCAACTGCTGTTGTTTTCCTTGGCCAACCTGTTCGATGTCTGGTTGTTAGTACAACAGTGGTTTCTTTCTTTTTTATGACATTCCAAATTGTTGTATTGTCTGTGTCCAATGTTTGTGCAATACCTCTGATCAATTTGCCCTCTTTTCTCAGATTCAGAATTTCTTGCTTTTCTCCCATAGACAGCTCTCTGGTCTTCATGGTGGTTTATCCTTTTTAACAACATGTGCAGTCTTTACAGGTGAAACCTAGGGCAGAAACCAAGAATAGACATTCAGAGCTATTCATTGTTTAAACAATCAATCTATCAGGGAACACTTGGGCAACAAGAATCAGCTGATAGTCACATGTTTCCATTATTATTATTATTATTATTATTATTATTATTATTATTATTATTATTATTAAATAAGAAGGGTTTGTAAAATGGATGAATTTTTTTTAAATGAGTGTGTTCAAATAAAAGCTGCCAGGTTCTAAGTTGTTTAACACATCTAGATGTAAATATCAGGAAATGAAAGCTGAAATTCTGATCAATTGTCTCATATTCTTCTTTCAATCTCAAACCCAAATATCTTCAGTGTATAGGGAAAAAAATCCTGTCTTTGCTGTTCCATTCTTTGCAGAAAGGACTGTATAATGTGTGACCCTGCACTAGTAAAAGCACAGAGTATACATGAAAAAGTTAGCTTTAGTTTCCAGCACAGCAGGGAGCAGTGAGTCTCAGACTGACCCTGAAATGTTTAATAGCCATTCTTACAGCTTAAATTTAAACGCCTGTGAAAAGAAGGTTCTCTTCATTTCTTCTTCTTTACAATCTCTTCGACTTATAAAATCTACCTGGCTGAGTCTCATCAATGTTCTGCAGTCAGAGGAAAAATAATATGAGGACAGTTATACTGACATTTGAATCAATTTGTTAAATATATTTCAGCATTTGCTGAGTCATTATCATTATTGTCAAAGCACTGACACTGGTTTGGAATAAGTAAATATAGAGGATGGTCCTTTGTTCATCCCATTCCACTGCAGAATGAGGTAGATGGTGCTACAGTTAGTAATTGCATGACTAAAACAGTCAATGCTTGTAGGTGTCTTCGCAGGTGTACCCAATAAACTGATGTAGCAGTATATATTTAATATCTATAAACCTCAGTAACCTTCATTCCCATTACAACCTGAATTCAGACGCCAGATCTTTTGTCAAACTGTAGAATCGCCCTTTGTGCTTTAACTGTAGCAGACTGCAGCATATTACTTTTTATTACTCGCTCTTTCAATCCATGAGTCATTTAAATGCCTTGATTAGTGAATAGAATGGTCTATTAGCATATAAAATCACAGCAGATATAAAATGGATGTCTGTGTATGTAGGTATGAGAGAATGTCTGCTTCATGCAAGCCTTTGCCTGAGGCTTTGACGAGTCACGTTTCTCAACTCTCAGCATAGAGGCAAGCTGCTATGCTTCAGTGGTCCTGATAATTATTTCTTATCTTATGCCTTGTTCGTTCTTTCAGTTTCTCAAAATTTCGCCTTCATGTGGAGCTGGACTTCTCGTCCCCAACCCAGTGGACATGGCACAGAAGTAGGAGCATCAGTGTGGGCTTGGGTATAAGTAGATTAGATAAGGTTTTCTAAATGAGAAATAAAGGAATTAAGTAGAAATGTATTCTCTTATCACTCTGTTTGAATTGGTTGTGTGATTGTGCTCCACAATTGATAACACGCCTCCATGGCTAGCTCAGTAGCTCTGTTCCACAGCTATAGCTAAGAGGAGGTTTGAAACAAACAAGATAATCAGAAGGCCAGATTTAGCATTTCCCATATAGATTGTTTGTGAGGAATATACCCTTGTGCTGCACAAAGTTGATTAAAGGTCTAATGGCACAATGCACACAAAGAGGAAAGACCTTTGGTCAGCAGAAATTAATTTAATTCATTCATTCATTCATTTTGTCTGTTTGGCTGCACAACAGTGAGTCTTAATCTGACCAACTCAGGTTTTGTTTTGAGGTGCATAGGACACAAAAAAATGCTAAACAAATATGTGTGATAGTCTGAGAAAACCTGCCATATGCCACTGTGGATAAATTTTGGAAAAAGTAAAAAAATAAATAAATAAAATATATAAATAAAAATTAGGGAAATCAGGTTTTTCTGCCAAAGATGCACTTTAATAATGATATTTTCAGAAAATATAACTAGATTTCACCAAAACAATCTAGAAATGTTTTTATTTAGGCTACTTTATAACTTTGCACTGGCCAAAGTCATGTTGGGTAACAAACCAGTTTAACAGACACAGAAGTAAATGCAGTCAGTCTGACTAACAATTTCTAAAACATTGGTAGCTAAGTGTGATTTTGAATGTCATAATTTGATCAAATTGTTAGATAGCTCCTGTATATGATATTGCAAAATGAACATAAATCTAATCAGTTCAGTTTGTCATCAGATACCAGCTGTCAAAATATCTGTGATGCCCCTGCACTGTTGCATCATCATCAAAAGAGCGAAGAGCACTTATACACTGAGTACAGATTACAATGGTCAAAGTCTTAAAAACTTCTTTTTTTTTAAATCATCAAGTTTCATTAGTGGGACATTTAGTCAACAGAACAGAGTAGCTACATTAATCAGCAATTATTTCTCTACTGATGTATGAGGGAACCAAAGATCGGTCGAGTGAAGAGATGACGATGAGACTTGTGTTTAATGCCATAATTAACCTTTATTCACATGATGAGACAGATGTGAATGATGCTGATAATCAAAGTAAGAATTCCTTACCCATTGTAAATGTATAATTCTTTCATATTTGGCAGTTAGGTTAAAGATTTGTTTAGAAATGTAGAGGTAGGTGGGGTGTCTTTCAGTGAAATTGGAGGTAACCCGAGTTTAAAATGCTAGAACTTTGATTCTGATTAAGATATAAGCAAAGGGGAGACCATTTTCAGTTCAGGAGATACTTGACCATATTCCACTGTTATTAGGGAATCCCACTGCCATGAAGGGGTGTACTTGGTCTGCAACAATGTTAAGGTAGGTGTTAAGTGTCAAAGTAACATCTACATGAATGCCAGAACCCAGGGTTAAACAGCAGAACATTGCCCAGAGCATCAAACTTCCTCCACCAGCTTGACGTCTTCCCAGAGTGCATCCTGGTGCCATCTCTTCGCCAGGTAAGTGACACACATGCACCCGGCTGTCCACATGATGTAAAAGAAAACATGATTCATCAGATCAGGCCACCTTCTTCCATTGCTCCATGGTCCAGTTCTGATGCTCAGGTGCCCAATGTAGGCACTTTTGGGATACTCTGTTGCAGCAATTTGTGCTACAGTAGCTCTTCTGTGGAATTGGACCAGATGGGCTAACCTTCACTCATCAATGAGCATTGGGCACAAATGACCCTGACGCTGGTTCACCGGTTGTCCTTCCTTGGACCAGTTTTGGTAGGTACTAACCACTGTATAACCGGGAACACCCCACAAGACCTGCTGTTTTGGAGAGGCTCTGACCCAATCGTCTAGCCATCACAATTTGGCCCTTGTCAGAATCCCTCAGATCTTTATGCTTGCCCATTTTTCCTGCTCTCAAAGAACTGACTGTTCACTTGCTGCCTAATATATCCCACCCATTGACAGGTGCCACTGTAATGAGATAATCAATATTATTTACTTCACCTATCAGTGGCTTTAATGTTTTGGCTGATTGGTGTATATGACTATGCTGTATTCCAGGACCAGGTTTAGGAACCTTTGATATAGTGCAATGCATATGATTCTAAAGGGTCTTCATTTAATCATACATATATAGGCCTACAATAGTGCATGAGACATATAGAACAGGCCTTATTTCACACTAAAACACAAAACTGGAACTTTCTGCTGACATATAGGTATGTCAAATATAATTATAGTTATGTCATAGTTCATAGACAAACTAACTGCTCACATGAACTGAATGGGATTAATACAAAACTCAATAAATCAAAAACAAGTAGCCTATAAATAATGTCAATTTGGACCTAATGTGTCAGTCTGTGGAAAAACCAGGAATACAAAGCTCTATCACAGCAAGAAATTGGCTAAATATTACCACACAAATGTAAATAATGAAGCTAATATTTAAATAGTTGGATTGTGTTCATAAAACCAAAATAATAATAATAATAATAATAATAATAATAATAATAATAATAATAATAATAATAATAATAATAAAGACTGTAGTGAAGCTGTCTGTGGAAATTATTTTTCAGTTAAAAGGCTTCCTGGTTGCACCAATGAGCCAAATCTAACAGATTATTGAGCACATTATGGACTGAAGTGTGTAAAGTGTCCTGAACCATTTAGCAGCATCTGAAATCGGCCTCCATTGTATGATTAAGTACATTTGGTCAGGACTTACAGTAGAATACATTAACTCAGTTCTATTGTCCTGCTTTAACTTTTGTAACATGAAAATTTTATAATGCCTAATAAAGTGATAGAAATAAGAAAGATGTGTCTCCAATGCACATATGAGTTTATGATATGGCATATACCCAGCTTGAATCATTTTAACTGTCATTATTGCCTGTATTAACATGACAAGAGATTTCTCCCCTGCAGGTTATCCCAGAATAGTTAAAAAAGATGTAAATGCTGATGACAGTCAGTAAGCAGTGAGTGTCCACAGTCATCCATCCCACAGACATTCATTTGTGCCAACAATCATGGCAAAAAAATAAATAAATTTGCCCTGTGCTCCATTATGGAAATGCAGAATAGCTCAACGTGATTGGCAGCTGTTACCACTGAACCCAGAGCCTCAAATGAACCAGCGAATATATTTGTGCAGGACTGGCTTGTTTGGATGAATGCTGTGTGATTTTCTGTTCTCCACCCCTGAATGTGTGGCTGGCACCTCCTTTCATTCAAACACACACACACACACACACACACACACACACACACACACACACACACACGCACACACACCACAGGATTTCTCTCTCTCTCTCTCTCTCTCTCTCTCTCTCTCTCTCTCTCTCAGTACAGGCACAGCTTCTATAGCCTGCACACCACAGATAAAATTCCACACAATGCCTCTAAAAGGCCCCATAAAGACGCACAACCCAACGTTTCAGACAAATGTATTTGTTTTCATAAAGACTGAGAGGTAGATTAGCTGTGTCAGGCTGGGTTACAGTATTGTTGCTTCTGAAAGAGGTTGTAAATGTGGATTTGGGTGATAATTCATGCTTTCACATGAATCCATGGGGAAGTATCTCTGAGGTCACTGAAGACCGTGAAACGTGATGGTTATGAGGGAAAATCATTTATAATCCTCTGTTGTTGTTGTTGTTTAGCATTTTCAAGTGTGTTTATGTATTGCTACTGAAAATGCTTTTACTTTCTTTCATCCGGACAGGGAAAAAAAAGAAAAAAGATTGAGCTATTGTCCCAGTGCTTGCATTGAAACCCAGCTATAAACATGTTGAAAGAAAATGAATTAATGTAGTTTGAACTAGATACACACTCGCAATGTCTAGTTCTTAAATTTTAAATCACTGCCTCCACAGTACACAGTAGATAATAAATATGCTATAATGTATAAGTTAAAAAGTCTTGGCGAATGAGATCTTTCTTCAGCCGATATCTGTATCTCTGAGGTACTGTATATGCTTTTTTTTTACTCGCATATGTGTGTGTGTGTGTGTGTGTGTGTGTGTGTTTCTGAGCATCTCAGAGATGGATTGTGGCATGTCAGAACAGCTCTCCCTGACCCAGATAGATGACACTTCCCAGCCTTCCAGCTTTCTCCTTCCCGCCACGTCTCCCTTGGGTCCATTCTCTCGTTCCTCTTTTCTTTTGACTTCTCTATGGAGCAGACAGCAGCCAATGCTGAGTGGGGGGGGGGGGGGGGGGGGGGGTGGACGAAAGCACAATTGTGCCTCAGTGAGCTTGTTCTTCATATTCCATGCGCTTTTGTTAGGAGACACATTGTTCCTTAATCCCACAAACAGATGCAGCTCATTATAATCACTGAAAGCTCTGATGAAGTTTGTGAAGTCTGAGATTCTTATTGCTCAGTGGCACAAGCTGCTTGTTTTGTTTGAATGCTGACCAATTACATGTGAATAAACAACATGGCTGAAAAAAAGCAACTTGATTAATATTCACATCCAGATGAAGGGTCATGCTTTGTGACTAGTGTTTGTAGCACCACTGAGTATTAGCATATATTACAGTCCACAAGTTTACTAGTGTTTCTCGCAGGTCTGCCCATAGTTATATCGCTTTTGTTTTCCATCACAATTGCTAGAAACTCAACATTACAGGATTTTTTTTTATCTCTGATTTGATCAGAAGTGAATTTCTAGGTTGGGGAGCTAAGTGATGATTTTACACTGGTGTGAGAGTGTAAAAGAGTTGATGTTAAGCTTTCCAGCCTTAAAGGGATAGGTCACCCAAAAATGTCATCAATTATTCACCCTCATGTCGTTCCAAATCCATAAGACTTTCGTTCATCTTCGGAACACAAATGAAGACATTTTTTAATGAAACCTGGGAGACTTCTGTCCCTCCATTTACAGTCCAAGTAACCAAAACTTTCAAGCTCCCAATTTTATGAAGTGATACGAATGCTTTGTGTGCGCAAAAAAACTCTGCTCTGGATGGCAGCATATGTTGCTCCAAAATGTGTACATGTCTTTTTGCATTAATGTTTCCCTCACAGATGTGCAAGTTACCCATGCCATGGGCACTGACGCACCCCCATACCATGACAGACGCTGGATTTTGGACCTGACGCTGATAACAGCTTGGATGATCCTTTTCCTCTTTGGCTCGGAGAACACGACGGCTGTTTTGTCCAGAAACTATTTGAAATGTTGACTTGTCGGACCACAAAACACGATTCCACTGTGCTGCTGTCCATCTCAGATGAAACAGAGACCAGAGAAGTCAGTGGCGCTTCTGGACAGTATTGATGCATGACTTTGGCCTTTGCATAGTAAAGTCTTAACTTGTATCTGTGGATGCAGCGGCGAATGATGTTGACTGACAAAGGTTTACCAAAGTATTCCCAAGTCCACGTCAGGATCTCCATTACAGACTCATGACGGTTTTTAAGACAGTGACATCTGAGTGATCGGTGATCACACGCATTCAGAAGTGGTTTTCGGCCTTGCACTTTACACACAGAGATTTGACCGGATTTCTTGAATCTTTTAATTATATTGTGCGCTGTAGAAGATGAAATGCCCAAAATCCTACCGATTTGTATTTGGGGTATGATGTTCTCGAAGTGTTGGATTATTTTCTGACGCATCAGTTGGCAGATTGGCGAGCCTCGACCCATCCTAGCTCTTGCCTTTTTTGTAGGCTCCTTATATACTATGATTAGACGATTGCCTCATCTGTTTCACATCACCTTCTTATTTCAACTTGGCACATCGCTATTAGTCCTAAATTTCCCCTGTCTCAACTGTTTTGGAACATGTTGCATGCATCAGTTCTAAAATAAACGTTTACCTTCAAAAAAACTATGCAGTTGATTATCTAAAACATCAAATACCTTGTCTTTATACTTTTTTTGTTTAAATACAAGTCAAAGTACATTTACAAATCACTCCTCTTTCCTTTTATTAGCGTTTTCCATATTGTCCCAACTTTTTCAGAATTGGGTTTGTGCAATGTGTATCAGCAAAAATCACTGAATGATTTGAAATTTGAAGGATCTCACCCCTAAGACTCTAAAATGCACACATGGCATTGAGGAATAGTTAAAACCAAGGGACATTGTGGAAACTGCCAAACATCTGTGTGTTTTAGAGCAGATTAACAGGCATCAATCAGGCTTTCATTGATGCAATCAGTCTGTATGTTCAGCCAAGAAATTAACAGGCTGCAACCAGGGTTTCACACATTACTTGACGGATCAGTGACGCCATTTTTCTTTCTTTCAAGATTCAAATAGATTAAAACTAATTAAAGGTAAAACAGTTATGCATGGGTTTTACATCTTGTATTTTGATAGAACACTTCTACCCATTTGCCTTTAAGAGAAAATCGCTGCCAATGATTTAGCAATTCCAGCATTGTATAAATCCACCCCAGGATATAAAATGTAATGTTCATGCTGGAACAAATGTAAGCTGTAGTCAAAGATGACTGAAATTGATTCGGTCGTATAATTTACATATAAACATATAACACTGCTTACTGTTGATAGTCATTTTCCCAGGTTGCTCCAATTTCATTGCATTTACAGTAAATAGTGCCTTTCACAACACTCATCATCATAAAGCTGCTTTGCAGAAATCTGGGTTTAGGCCCCTTGAGCAAGCCAAAGGCTAAAGTGGCGAGGAAAATTATAGAAAGAAACCT